>NW_003852397.1:26230612-26237245 GCF_000181295.1 Otolemur garnettii
TTTTTTTTTGAGACAGAGCCTCAAGCTGACCCCTGGGTAGAGTGCTGTGGCATCACAGCTCACAGCAACCTCCAACTTCTGGGCTCAAGCAAGTCTCCTGCCTCAGCTTCCCAAGTAGATGGGACCACAGGTGCCCACCACAATGCCTGGCTATTTTTTGGTTGCAGCTGTTGTTGTTGTTTGGCAGGCCCAGGCTGGATTCGAACCCGCCACCTTAGGTGTATGTGGCTGGCATCTTAGCCACTTGAGCCACAGGCGCTGAGCCAAAATTTTGTATATTTTGAACAACTTTTCCCCAACCTGGTTCTCCCATCCACCCAAACCCCTGGTAACCATCATTTTATTCTCTACTTTTGTGAGATCAACTTTTTTGATTTCCCCACATGAGTGAAATCATAGGGTTATTTTTCTTTTTGTACCTGGCTTATTTCACTTAACATAATGTCCTTCAGGTTCATTCGAGTTGTTATGAACGACAGGATTTTCTTCTTTTTTCTGGCTGAATAGTATCCCAGCATGCGTGTGTGTACCACATGTTCATTATCCATTCATCTGTAGATAAACATGTTGATTTCATAACTTGAATGTTGCAAACAGTGCTGCAATGAACATGGGGGTGCAGATTTTACATGCTGACTTTTTGGGGGGGGCTATATACCCAGTTCTGGATCATATGGTATTTCTCTTTCTTTCTGTGGAATTTTCATTGTATTTTTTTATAATGACTGAACTAGTTTACATTCCCCACATCCTTGGGGATGGCAGGCTTCCTTTTTCTCCCCATCCTCACCAATACCTGCCGTCTTTTTTCTCTTTGATAATCATCATTCTAAAAGGTGTAAAGTGATATCTTCACTTCACATGAGTTTGATTTGTATGTCCCTCACCATACCATTAGTGAGCACATTTTTTACTTACCTGTTGGCCGTTACTGTGTATTCTTTTGAGAAATGTCTCTTCAATGACCTGCTTAATTTTGACTTCACTCCGAAGAGTGTGGTGGTCCTCTCTGGGAAAGGAGCCCTGGCATTTGAGTTTTCTTGAAGTGGTGGGCCAAAACCCCTACCAGTTTTAGCAACTGTTCTCAAGTTAGCAAGGTATGTTTCTAGTGGATACTCGCTGGCTATTTTGAGGGTCTTGTGTTCTCAGAAGTATCAGAGACCCTGTTGTATTTCTCTGCTTTTTCACACACACACAGACCCAGTGCAGTTCTTCGGGTAGTTGACGATTTGTCTCCTCTCCTATCTTGGGGGGACCAAGCAGTGTCTTGTCACCTAATTTTGTTATAAATATTTTTCACGGGGTTTGGTATTGCAGTCGAGTTACTTTGTTTTTATATGGGGAATTGGGAAATCTGAAATCTATGCTTCTTTTACTACTTCCGTCTTTCCAGAATTCTCTGATTCCTTTCAGAACAGTCAGGCTTATTCACTATGGCCCTTCATCTTTGCAGTTGTCAGTTGAGAGCAGAGAATGTGAACTAACGATGCCCTTGTGTGTCCAGGTACATGTGTGTGTTGGCGTACATGTGTGTTGATTTGGGGAAGGGGGTGCTGTTGCTGACAGCATTGCTATGTATGTATATGGGTGTATTCTAAAAGTTGAATGTTTTGACCAGAAATACTCTTCACATTTTGAACACGGGAAGTTTTCCCTTTGGTT
Source organism: Otolemur garnettii (assembly GCF_000181295.1). NCBI lineage: Eukaryota > Metazoa > Chordata > Mammalia > Primates > Galagidae > Otolemur > Otolemur garnettii. The sequence goes on from NW_003852397.1 coordinate 26,232,275, forward strand.
TGTGGTGTGGGCACTGTTGGAGAACGAGTCTTTATTTTCAGGTGTATTTTTGCCTCTCAGAATGACACTGGCGCTGCAATGTTGCTAATTACCTTGGGAAAGGTTAGTCTGTCTGCAATTTTTTTCCTCCTAAAATCCACGGCTATTCTCATCTGGAAAACATTGGGTTTCTATTTGCCCTTGGAGATTTTCTTTTATTTGCCATTTACTTTGGTTCACTTTTCTGCGGTGTAAAAAAACCTATCTGGATAGATACAGTATTCATTTCCATACCAGGGTTTCTTGAACAATTCCATTTTATCACTTCTAAACCACTTGGTAAGGTAGGGCTTACTAATCTTGAGGTCTAAGAGAGCTGAAGACTTGGCTTTTGGAACATTTCTATTAATGCTAATGCATGGAAGATGTGCTTGTCCTTTCTTTCCTATTTATCCCCTCCTTTATTTGTCCTTGGTTATCATGGCAACTGAAAACCGAATTATACAAAATAAGATTTATTCAATGGCTCCATTTTAACATAGACATAGGACACTTTAGTTCAGATAGAGACCTACAGTATAGCATAAAACTAACAGATATTTAAACATTTTCCATGCATGAGGCAGGTAGACTAGTTTGTGATGTGAAGGGTTGGAAATTAACAATGGCCAGAGAGGTACTTATATAAAAAGGACCAGGTGTCATATAATAGGGGTGGGTGGAGACTGAAGTAATCTACAGAGAATTGCATTTTGAAATGTCTATAATGTACTGCGAATGTAACAAAAAATGTCTGTGTATTCATTATGGTCTTCATGCCTGCAAATTTGTGACACTTGATTCAGTGTGAAGAATGCTATGTAAAAATCCTGTTAATTAACTAGTTTATTAGTATATATAAGAGATAGTGAGAACATCATTGATGAATTATCTTAAGATAAAAATCTTCTGTTTATATTCAAAACTTAGAAATGTTTAGAAGAATAAATAACTGAGCCCTTTATAGAAAAAATATATACTTTATTTTCAACTAGAAAGGTGCAAACATGTAACTTTTGGTCACACTCTCAACAAATGAACTGTCCACAAAACAGTCATAGTCAAAGTAGAAACAAATGCTTCCAGGTGAAAAAACTGATCAGCCATATAGAGTCACTCTTTTTTTTTCTCTTTAAATAAAGGACATTTGTTCATTAACAGTGAGGCTTCCACATTTCCTACCTAGAATACATACTGCATTCTGAAGACAATGCTGCCTCACCTTTAGTAAACAATCTGTTTTCCACGGCCTGTCACTCTAACTGAGCAGAATTTCCATTTAAGTATCCATTTCATGCTTTGAATTACCAGACAAGTCTTACATCCTACCTAAGGTGTTCAGAAGTTGAGGCTAACATTGAAATATCAAAGCATTAAAAACAAAAACGAAAAGGCACAAACAACTTTAAATTAACTTAGATAACTGTACAAATATATATATATACACACACACACATACACACACAATATTTACAAAATCAATAAAAAAATTCTGGCTTGTGATAGGCAAACTAACGTGCCACAAGCTGTCCAGTCTAATAGACAGGATTCTGATTCCTGAACCCTTGCCAGTGGAATCAGAATGTCAGCACTGAATCCGCTGTTCTGACTTAAAGAACAACTTGACTCAGCCTCATGATGGCTGGAGAGTGCACATCCTAGCTGTCGCTGGAGCTACTGGCAGGTCAGCGAGCATGCTAAAATTTTCCTTCGCAATTCCATTCCAAAGAGCAGGCATATTGCTACTGGAAGATGACATGTGCTGGTATACTAGCCTTTCTACTAATGCCCGCCCACTGCTCCTAAAGCCACGCCTTCTTCTACATTCTGGCACGGTGTGCTAATAATGTAGTCCCACAGTCAAGTCTTAACTTCTTCAAACCAGTGTCTGGGGTTGATAGGCTATTTGTGTGACATGCCACAATGTTCTGAATTGGGTGGGGATTTTTCCCCCAGTTAGACAAACAGATTTAAATAACTTGTGCTACTGAAATCATTTTTTACATAAAAATGAGATGCGAATCAGTTCAAGTTCCAGTCTAAAGAGTTAATGTCTCTCACACTGTGGCTTCACGCCATGTCTCCGTACATCTTCCTGTAGTACAGGGACTCGAAGATGTCATTGTCTCCGGGACAGTTGTAATGGCAGGCACAGGTCTTGATGAACATCATGCTCTTTTTCATGACCTCACCGTCAGGACACTTGAACTCCACCGGCAGGGTGGTGGTTCTGTGGGGGGTGCAGCATCGCCCGTCGGTACACACCCCGCAGAACTTAGCCCGGTAGGTCTTCACGCTGGTGCAGCCAGAAAGCTCAAACTTGACAGGTTTGGAGATTTTGGGGGTACGGATGCACTTTTTGCCCTTCTAAGGAAAAAAGGCAGAAGAGAGAAAAAAAATCAATGACTACAAGGGGAGTGGCTTTCTTCAACCCTCTGTGCTCTAGTCTCCTGGTGTCTGACTTCTGTTTATATTTGGAGGGGAGGTAGTTTCAGTCGCCTTTGCCAGTTTTCCAAAAATAGACATGGCCTCTTTTGGAATGTTTTGAATTAACTAACACTGTGGACGATTTTGTAGTGGAAAACTGGTGGCTCCTATTACACAATCTCTCACTGCAGCAAAAGAGCTCAATGGTTAGATATTTTTGGAGAAAAATGGGGTAGAACAAGGGTGACAAAAGACCTAACTTTGGTGCTATCCGCTATCGTTCGGTGAAAATTAGTTGACAGGAGCAGAACACGCACCTTAATATTCTCCTCCAGGTCCGCTTCGCAAGGCCGGACCATGCAGAGGCGGCTCTGCTTCTCCAGCCTGCAGAAGGCGTTGTCATTGGTGACCCGGGTGGAGATACCCATCCCGCAGGTCTTGGAACAAGCGCTCCACTCTGTGGTCTGGACCAGGCAGTTGGCTCGGATCATAGTTGGGTCTGGGCCAAATGTGTCTTCCAGTCGGTAGGCTGTGAGCGCAGAGCACAAACACGAGGTAAAGCGCCTGCATGAAAGATTCCCACCGCCTTCGCTTGCCAACGTTAGGACTCACTCCCCGGGGGCGAGTCGCGACTCTGACTTAACACAAAGACGCAACTCACCTGCCAGGGCAGGGCCGACCGCGGTCTTGTCCTTGGACTCGTCACACACCCACTCCTCGCAGCATTTCCCGGGCAGCTTGACCCTCCTCGGGAAGGGGCAGTCCGGGCTGGGCAGGCGGACGTCCATGCTGCACAGGGGCAGGCAGCCCACCCCCCCGTCTAGGCAGGTGCACTGGTACTTGCAGCTGCTCTGGAAGGACTCTCCGCTCCGGTACACGGTCCCACCGAAGACGCAGGGAGCACCATCCTTAGCTGAACGGGAAGAAGGAAAGGGGAGAGAGGGGGGACGCGGAGGTCAGGCACGGGCTCCAGAGCTCCGCCAGTAAGTGCGTCCGGGATGCGAGTGGGGATCTGGGCTGCAGGGGGCGGGCTGGACGCAGCCAGAGAGAGAAACTCCGCTGGAGTTTCTTTTTCTGGAGGGCGGGTGGGCGTGAGGGAGGTGGTGGCCGGACGCCGGGCGGCTGTGGCTGCGGGTCTTACCGGTGCACATGCCGGTCTTGCGGTTGGTCGGGGAGCCGAAGTCGCAGAAGAGGCCCTTGTGCGGGTCGCAGGGGTCGCGCTCGGTGCACAGTTCACCCAGCTGCTTGGCGCAGACGCGGCAGCAGCCGCAGCCGTCCAACACTAGGCTCACGCCGGCTGGGCAGCGCGGCGCCGGCGTGGTCGGGCACTGGCACGGGCCGCCGCAGTCCTGGCTCGCGGCCGGCTGAGGGAGGAAGGGGCGGTGAGCGGGCGATCGGTCGGGGCGCACGCTCTCCCCGGCCGGCCCGAGTCCCTCCCTGCAGCCGCCGGCCGTGGCTGGGGCTCCCGGCGCTTACCCGGCTGCAGAGGGCGAGGAGGAGAGCGAAGGCGAAGCGGACGGGGCCCACACTGCTGGCGGTCATGGTCTTGGCGCTGCGGTCTGCTAGGAGCAAGATGCGGTGGCGAGGTGGGCGCGGCGGGCGGCGGGGCCGGGGCGCTGGCTCTGGCCGGAGGCGGTGCCTGGACGCGCCGGGCTGTGGTCTCTGGGGCTGTCGCTGTCGGCCGGAGCGGCTGCTGTCAGGCGGGAGGCGGTCGCTCGCCGGAGGTTGCAATTGCACTGGCTGCCTCCTCTCAGCGGGGAAGAGTTGTTGTGTGAGGCTGGGGCGGGCGGCCCAGGCTTTTATACGCTCCGGGCGGCCCGGCTCGCCAATGAGCTGAATGGAATCCTACACAAACAGGGACATTCCTCGCATTCCTCCCCACCTTCCTGCCTCATCAACTCACACCGGATTGATCCTGACCCTTTGACACTCAGCATTCCTCCGTCTGAAAAAGTTGGCACACTCCTGCCCACGGGGGAAAAAAAGGCACAGTATTTCCAGCATCAAATAGGACATTTCCCTCCTAGTCTCTTCGCACCACTCCTCGTTTACAGCATTTAAAAACACACCGGCAATTATTATTTTTCAAATACCAGTTCTGTTTCTAATAACTTTTCTCCGATCCATCCACTGGCATAAATCCTTTTTTAGGAGGTTGGTAGCTGAAGAGGCAAACGTCAGGGATTCCTAAAAATTCAAATAGTCTTCCTCTGTATTCATTTTGTAATGATTCTTGTTTGGAGACTATAGGCTCTTGAAACTATCCAGAGAACAGCAATGGAGTGAGTTGCTTGGAACCGTTGGAAATCCCCGAGATGTTTACCTGCAAAACCCTGGATTCTATAGCTGAAATTTAGGAATCTGAGCCTTTCTTACTTGAGATAACGGTTTGGTTGCCCCACGCCAGACAAGAAAGAAAAAAGGACAACAATGTCAGGGGGCTGAGTCTGAGTGTAGTTTCCTGGGGGGAGATTTCCATACTATTACTTTGTCTTAGTCCATGCAGGAGTTTTATTTCGGGGGGGG
>NW_003852397.1:26237265-26298790 GCF_000181295.1 Otolemur garnettii
CACAGGGAAGGAAAGAGGAAAGTGGCTGTCAACATTTCCAGAGAAGTAGGTCAGTTATTCTATCTGAGCAAATGATTCTGTGTTGGGTGGGTAGAAGCTCTGAGTGTGGGATGAGAAGGTGGGAATGAAACAGGGGATGAGGGCAAGTGATGTGGGGTTTGCTTAGGCACACTTTGAACCCAGTGCACTAGGGTCTGTGGGAAATGAATGAATTTTCTTATACTAAAACCTGTAATCTTCAAATGTGAATTGGATTTGGTTTGTCTTAAAGTAAAAAGCTTGCTTCTATAAGAAGAGTGGTGTACCCCATTGTATCTGATTATAAACTAAGATTGTTAGTGAATAATATATTCTTAGCGCCTCCCTACACATTTATGGCTGGCGAATGTCACTTTTTACTACCCCAGGAGCCTGCAGCCTAAAGATGGGAGGTCACGTCAAGGAAAGAATAGGTTTTCTTCTTCCTGCTTGTGTGCAGATGTCAAATAATGGCCAAAACCCGAAGCATCTCTCCCACATCACAACATTGCTGTATAGCTTCACCAGGGACCTCATCAATTCATTGTGCTTTCTTTTCTTTTCTTTCTTTCTTTCTTTCTTTTTTTTTTTTTTTGAGACAGAGTCTCACTAAGTGGCCCTCAGTAGACTGCGGTGGTATCATAGCTCACAGCAACCTCAAACTCTTGGGCTCAAGCAATTCTCTTGCCTCAGCTTCCCAAGTAGCTGGGACTACAGGCGCCCGCAACAACACCCAGTTATTTTTTTGTTGCAGTTGTCATTGTTGTTTAGCTGGCCCAGGGTGGGTTTGAACCAGCCAGATTCCGTGTATGTGACTGGTGCTGTAACCACTGTGCTACGGGCACCAAGCCAATTCACTGTGCTTTCATTTGAAATCTATGCTGTTTATGGCTTTGTTGTTAATAATCCCAGTTACCATTTTGTGTAAAGAGAGTGATTCTAGAGCCATGTCATTTTCGTGCTCTGTAATGCCACATCATTTGACACTGGTGTTACCAATCTGAACTCAGATTCCTTTAAGTTGTTGACCCTTCAGAGTATGAGTTTAAGATAAATGTATCTGTTTTTGATGCAAAGACCAGCTTTTTTTTTTTTTTTAAAAAACACATTATAGATTTATCACATGAAAAAAGCCTATTTAAACTAGCCAGATTTTTAAAGTTGCAATTCATTCTATTGAAAATAGCCAAGAAAAAAAAAGTAACTGCTCCAATTCCAGCAAAAAAAAAAAAAAAAAAGCCTGCTCCAACTTCAGCATAGCCCACATCATCTGGGCACAATTACCACGTTAAGCAAGCCACATGTTGTACAGTGTAGTTGCATGTCAATAGTGTGAATGGCCAGCAAAGGGAGCCTCTGAAGCTCAGGAAGAATTTTCATCATTGTTATTTAATGTTCTTTCCAAGCATTCCTCAAAGAGAAGAGTCCTAAGAGTTCCTATTTAAAGAAGGAACATTCCAAGTTAATAGCTGCATGTGTATTAAAGGCAACTTGGCCCCCAACCTTTTCTTCCCTGGTGGATGATTTTAAAAGTCCAAACTATGTGGGAAGCCACAGTGAAATCTTTCAAGACCCAAACCCCCAATTAAGTCTACCACTAATGGTTGGAAAGGTGTGGTGGATGGGGAAGGGTAGGGATGGGAAGCATAGGCCTCCCCTAAGGTGGGATGTGGGATTGGTGGTGAGCTCTGGTAGCTTGCAGCTGAGGGAGATGGGAGAATGGTCGGGGAATTTCTGAATCCTCAGGAGAGTCTGAGAGCTACCACCAACAGCTTCATGCGTGCACTATCATTCATGCAGGGGATAAATTGCCATACCGGTTATAGCTGGGTGACCAAGCTTGTATTCTTAGAACTGCCTTTAGTGAATCTCAGAGAAGTCACAAGCAAGAGCCATATTCCTAAGTCTCCATTTATAGAATTTTTTATTTGATGGAGTTCAATGTTAGATGATAATTCTCCGGGAATGGCTGCTTATACATTTTTTGTATTTTCTAGATTTTCTCTCTGGACATACATATGTACATAGCTATTCTACTCTATTATTTAAAAATGTCAAAAATATAAAAAGACTTTGATCGTATTACAAAATTCACATGGTCCCTTGAAATCTCAAAAAAAATCTGTAGTCAGTTCCAAGTAGATGATTTTAATATTGGTGAAGAGAAAATAAGCATATTGAAATATATAATATATGAAATCTCAGAATAGAAAAAGATTCTGTGCATTGTAAGGCTAGGTTGGGGTTTTATGATCAAAACTATATTAAAGGGGTGAAAATAAAAGAATATCATTAAGAGGATGACACAGAGATGAGAACGACAGACCCACATATGCACAGAGAGAGAGAGAGAGAGAATGAGAGAAGACACCCAAGACATTCATAGACTCAATGTTTTCATTGAGATATAGACCATCAAGTGCCAGCAGAAAGGCTGACACTCTGTCCTTAATTCATGCCATGGAATCTGAATTCTTGCACTTTCATAAATGACTCAGCAAATGTTTTTATGTGCCTGGGCAATAAAGTAGAAATAGGGGCTCCTCATAACTTTGTCTATTAGAGAGACAAAGTTAACTCAGGGATAACTTAGTCTTATCCCTAAGTTGGGATAAGGCTCTGACTTATCCCAACTCTTTTGACTGACAGCGGCTCAGAATTAGGAGAAAAAGGATTTTGAATTTGTGTGTAAAATAGCTAAGATGCATCAATTTTGACTTGTAAGCAAGGGTTTATCTAGCAAGTGTTTTTTACAGAGCACCCCCCCACCCCATAAAATGAGGAATTCACTAAGCTGGCTGCTGACTCCTGTTTACCAGGCTATATGAGGTGTGTGTGTGTGTCCACCAGGGCACCATTTGTACTGGTCGTTTGGTTAACTCTTGTAGGATGTTCAGCTGTGCATGTACTACATTCCTTCCCTTATGTTTTTTGTTGTTTTTTCCCCCCCTAAAAAAAAAGGGTTACTTGATCAGGTATCAGACACAGAGAAAACCTGGCAGGACTACAGAAAAGTGGCCAGACTTGGAGTGTTTGTGTACTTAAAGTAGGAGTCTTGCACATTTTCAACTTCTAGTTGTAGACATTTTCTTATAAGAGCAAGTAGGAGTCAGTGCCAGCCCTCAAAGCGGAAATCAAAGCTCCCAAGGAAACATACCAGAGGAATGTGCCTCAGAGCCAAGACCTGTACGCAATGCATACACTGAGCTGTCAGACTCAAGGAAGTCTGGCCGTATATGGGCATCTGGACAGTGAGCATTTTGTCCTTCTGCTGGGTTGGGAGTGGGCATCTGATGTTTCTAGCCTGCCTCAAGTTCAATCACATTAATTAATTCCACCAAAAAAAAAAAAAAAAAAAAAAAAGGTATGCCAGAGGCTTTTTGAGGAATGGTGATAAATATTATTCTAAAATCTTCAGGGACCCTGGCTTGGCTTATGTGACCTTCTGTTTACTTCAGATGAAGGTCAAGGAGAGGACTTATTCCCTGGGCACTCAGAGGTGGGGATGAAGAACGGATGTTTGTTATCTAAATTATATATATATGCATTACCTTTGTGCATTTCTCTCCTTATAATTAGTTCTCTGACTGTCTTGGGATATTTGCTGACACAGAGGTATTTGTCAGAAGGCAGTCGAGGCTGTTGCATGTGGTTTGTGTTTCATGCTCGCCTGTTCCTTGCTTGTTGATGGAATTTGGGGGCCAGAGAGATGAGAAAGAAAAGTGTCAGTTTTTATTAAGACATTTCTTCAATTTATGATTTGTTTCACTGATTTTGTTTGTTAATTAGACTCTTGTTTTATTAGTTTACTTAGAATCTTGTGTTGCCTCTGTTCCACTAAGGTGCTGGCAGAGAATGGGGATGCCACTGGGGTGAGCCCCTGTGGTCTCTAATGCTTTCCCTGCCAGGTTAGAGTCTCAAATTCATTAGCAGCCAGGAATGCTAACAACTTTTTGCTTTTATCATACTGAATGTGGAAGGTTCCCTTGGAGATACTTAAGTAAGAGGAAAGAAAAAAGAGGGGAGGTGACCATTATTTTAAACGTGTGATTAGGGGAGACCAAATCAATGGTTTAGGAGGAAGAGAGAATTGGTACTAGATAACTTGTTTCAAAGAATAGGAGTAAACAAACCTTTTAAAAGGTTTTGAAAAGACTAGTGAAATATACATGAATGTTTCCTTAGGGGTTTTGCTCTGAGGCAGAGAGGGGAGTGAACTGAGCCAGACCCATCTTAGAAATGTGCACCTACCTCTGGCTAAGAGGCCCAAGGGCCCCTGTCACATCTTCTGGCTTCCTGGGATACTTTTAGAAAACCATTGATTAGAGCCTGGAGGACTGGGTAGGAGGTGAAGGTGCGAGTCCCATACCTGCCATTTACCTACCAGATGAACTCAGGGAGGGCACTTATCCTCTCTCAGCCTAAAATTTCTTATCTGCTCTATAGTGACTGTGCAGCTCAAGGAAACAATATTTATGAAATCACTTTCATTTAAGGTATTAGAATTTAAAAATTACCCTTCTCTTCCATTCTTCCATAGCTCTTCCTTGCTTTTAAAACTGCGTCCAACTCAAAATGACTTTAAAAGCCCATTCCCAGTTGGACTTTGTAACACCGTCCAACTTCACGGGATTTTTGAGTGTTAAAACTAGGTAAGAGTTCAGAGAAAATAAAATCCTACTTCTACATTGTTTGGATTAGCTGTTCAGAACAGATAGAGCTATTTCTCAAATGTCACTTTTTAACTTGTCTTATGCCTCTCACGTCTCTGATACGTCATCTGTATGACAGGAATAGGGCAGTGCGTTTCTGTTTTAATCATAGTTTTTAGATTAAACATAGTTTTAGATTTTTAGAAAAAACAGCTTATTTTCATTACCTGACAGCATCTACTTCTTTCATTTCCATTATAATATATCTAGTTTTCATTCATTTGGGGGAAAAGAGAAGAGGTTAGGGAATTCCAAATAGTTCTCTCTTCTTCAGTGAAAGAGATATGAGCTACCACTAATAAGAATATAGTATGTAAATAATAAACTAAAACTTTATCATTGCTTGTGTGCATGATGTCTTCTTTAGATTTGGATTTCTTGGAAACCAAGATGGTATTTTACTTAGCATGACACCACAGACCTTTACACATCATAGTTATTTGGGTTGATAGCTTTCTGAAACTCCTGGCCTCAAGGGATCATCCTTCTGCCTCAGGCTTCTGAGCTACTGGGAATACAGGGATGAGCCACCATACCCAGCTGTGTTGACAGTGTTCTTTCAATGAAACTTTTGTAATGCGAACTCATATATCCATGATGGTAACAAGTAAGAGTTCAAATTAAAAGCAAACCAGTAGCCAGTATGTTCTAGGATGCCGAAAACTAAGTTGTTCAAATTGTCCAAAGAGTTTCTAAACTATTTCAATATTTATAAATTTTTAAATAACTGTGCCCATGGGGATCATATATGAAAATTGTAACACACGGGTAAGGTTTTTTGAGAAATTATCTTATCTTCAAAGTTAGAACTCTCACCATATGTGAAGTAGAAAAATCACATTCTATTTAAACTCTTGACATTATCAGATTTTGACGTAATGAACTAATGGATTATTTAATTGGGCCTTAGAATGCCCAGTGCTAATTTTGTCTGATCAGTTTAAGAGGAATGTTTCTTAGAGCTGCGTCTGGGTACACGAAATGGATATCCAGTTTTGAATGTATAACCTTTCACTTACATATAAATTTTACATTTACAAAGCCCTTTCACAGATACTATCTACTTTAGTTTTATACCAACCCCACGAGGAATTATTACCCTCCACTGTGTAATTGAGGCCCAAGGATGCTAACAGAACACAAGCTTGGGTAAAGGTGGAGAATGGATGTGTAAATTTGAATTCCTGTCTTCTGAAGAAAACATCCTTGCCTTTTCTTCTAAACCTCACTATTTCTTTTCTTCCCATTCTGTATACAGATCTTAAACTTTTAAAGCACGTATCCTAGGAGGTATGTAAAACACACGTGGGCTGCTTGGCAAGTCAAGATTATGCTGTAATCTGAGATAAAAATAAAGTAGAAAGATAGTCTTTACTGAACTGTATTGCGAGAGAAACTTGGGCTTAGATAGATTATTTTTTAACAGTAAAGAGTTTTGTGATTTTGCTATGTAGACAGATGTGTTGCTTCTGATCCGCTAATGAACTGATGGAGCTAAAAAAGGAAAAGTGAATCAAGATGATAGATATGCTTTGGGCGGTGTAATGTCAGGGTGTGCACTGCGGTGACATCAGCTTCAGCCCACACTGAAAGTCTCGTCTCTACTGCTGTGAGGTCTTGTTTAGGCTGAGACCGGGACCAACCGCAGGCGCTATAAAAGTCTTCTTGAATAATTGCACCACTCACTGATAAGCTACCCTTGCGAGTAAATATCATGACAGAATATGGGGCAGGTCATTAGTGAGGAAGCCATATCTGCCGTAAACACGGGTTATTCACAAGCATCCCTTAAGAAACATGACCCAGCATATTAATGACAAAGAGTTTATTCTATGAACTTGCCTTCGCTAAAAATGCACTTTCTTCAAGCTGCATACACTGTATAGCTTTCCCTTCTCTCCTTTAACCATGGAAGGGTTTGATTTGAATCACGACTAGTTTAATGTTGTTAAAGGAATGAAATTTATGTCCTAACTACATATGGCAGAGAATGAGAGTGTGGTCTAAGAATGGCAGGTTTATAATGAAGGAATTTTCTTATTGATTGATGCATGTGTGTGAAAGTTGACAACTAGCAGATAAAGTTCCATATAACCACAGACTTGCTAATGTCTGGAAATATTGCACCATTAAGCTACTTTTCACAGACAGATGATGAAAGCTTAATTTGTCCAAATGAATTGTTTTGCAGTGTTTTCATCCTTTCTATCATCTCTGGGTTGGTTCTTCCTGATTGTGGTTTGCCCTGCTGGTTCAGTGTTTGGGTGATTCCTGAGGCTCCACCTGCTTGCTTTCAGCTCAGTATATCAGCAAGCCAACCTGTGGCCCGGCTTCAGAGACACTTTGAACCAATTTTACTTTGCAGTAGGGCTGGACACAGCCACAGCCACAGCCAAATGTATTACTGCTTCGCTTTGACCACTTTCCAGGGAGGCCCCTCCCCCATGGGTCAAACAGATCCTTCCTAGCCCACTTCTGAAGCCGCACTCACAGGTGGGTTGTGAGAGTCAGAGCTGGGGCAGTACCACAGCCTGGTGGTAACTGTTCTGTTTCTCATATGTTCTCGTTTATACCCTGAAGCCTGGCCTTAATCTAAGGAGGTTTCAAGAACTCCAAACTCTTACATTTCTCATGTATCACATCCAACTTTCCAAGTAGGGAAAATGATCTTATGTTGAGCAGAGATGTCCATCTGGAACCCATTTCATCTCCGTGAGTGCCAAGGACAAGGGGAATTCTTTAGACCCTGTGTGTGAGGGCAGGAGACCACAAGGCAGCAGCAATGCACCAAATGCATGGACAGCCATATCAGTTGGCGTCCTTTAAAGAAGCCTAGCTGGGGGTCATTTGGCTTAGGCTTCCTTAGCTTTCCTGTCAGGGGTGGTCAGAGGCGAATACTACTGTTGTATTTTTTCAGGCAGCCCAATATTCAACCAAGTTAGGCCTACAAAAGCAATGGGTGGTGGGGTAGGAAGATACCAGTAGGTCATTTTTTAAGAATTTGGTGTTTATATTTTGTTTTTAAGATCTTAAAAATAGAGCCTAACAAAATAAACTCAGTTCACATTTAATTAATTAAATAAGCTTTTTGACAGTTATGGTTTGAGATTCTAGTATGAAATTTCATCACTCAGAATATATTAATTTTATAGTTTAAAGCATTTTCTAAGATTAGCCACCATTTTGGGTTTTCAGAGGCCAAGCTTTTTATCTTGACTTCAAATGTTCTATAAAGTAGAGGTAATAATATAGAATTGGGCTCAGCACCCTTAGCTCAGTCGTTAGGGTGCCCGCCACATACAACTGAGGCCGGCAGGTTTGATCCTAGCCCAGGCCTACTAAACAACAATGACAACTACAACAACAGAAAAGTAGCCAGGCTTTGTGGCAGGTGCCTGTAGTCTCAGGCTGGGGAGGCTGAGGTAAGAGAATTGCTTAAGCCCAAGAGTGTGAGGTTGCTGTGAGCTTTGATGCCATGGCACTCTACTGAGGGCAACATAATGAGACCCTCTCTCAAAAAAAAAAAAATTGATCTGAGTATAGAATTTGCTGGACTTTGTGTTTTTCTTTCTCACTATTTCAGAAGAGATTTTTTTCCTCTATTGTACATTTATCCCTCTTACCGAATACATGATATTAAGCAAACTTCTCCATTTCTCTAAGCCTCCATTTGCTTCTTTTAACTTAGAAATAATAATGGCACCCACTTCATGAGATTTCATAAAATGATTGTGACAATTTGCAAATATTAAATACCAAAAATCTTATAAAGCCCTTAGAGCAATACTTGGCAAGACTAAGTAGTCAATAAATGTTTGTTAAAGTAAAAGGAAACTTTCCTTTTAGGCCAATTCTAAATATTTTTAGATATTAAATTTCTGCCTTAGCATATTTGCCATTTATCAACCCTTAACCCAGTAGATTTTAGGGTCATGTATTATGCAGATTGCACTGGAACAAAAAACAAAACCGAATGTCACGACAGTTCATATTCATTGTCCTTTTTCCAGCAAGAAACATGCCGTTATTGAATGATTTATGCATTGGAATTCTGTCTTTAGGATTTTGTTTTTATTGGATTTTCTTGGTTATCAAATTGCCACAGGGGGGAGTATAAGTTCTCGGAAATAGTGGAGAATGCAATTCAAAGAATTTGGTACCTATTATTATTATTATTTTTATTATTAGATCATAGCTGTGTACATTGATACTGTCATGGGGTACAGTGTGCTATTTTTATATACAATTCGAAATATTCTCATCAAACTGGTTATCATAGCCTTCATGTCATTTTCTTAGTTATTGTGTAAAGACATTTATATTCTTCATTTAGAAAGATTCACATGACCCTTAAAAGATAAACCATAGACGTGATCCCACCAATCACCCTCCGTCCACCCATCCTCCCTCCTCCCTTCCCTTTGGTACCTATTATTATTAAACATGTCTGTATCTAAAGCACTTAAATAGAGTATATTTAATACCTAGAGAAATCAGAAATATTTTTGCTAAACTAATAAATTAGGCTACTGTTTAATCTCAGATTTAATAATTTTGTAATCTATATCTGGAAGGTGTCTTTGGTGTGACGTGGAGTGTGAGTGTCTGGGTGGGTGTGTGCGCCCACCTAGGCAATACTGATGGTGTAGAAGAAGGGACAAAATGTATGGTTCTAGTTTTTGCCATTAAAGTCATGAAGTGAGAGAGGGAGGGAGACAGAGACAGTAAATGAGAAAGTGTTAGTCTGTCTAAATTGAGGCTGAGAATGGCTTGAACACAATGATGTCATAAGGCCTCACAATATAGGTAATACTGAGCACATGAAATTCCATACCTAGGTGAGATGATTCAAGTGAAAAATGAAATATTCCTTTTAGAGCCTTTTCAAGTTGTTAGATGCAGTGCATTTAACAGCTCTAAAAGCTGTGACCTAATTTCATAATACTCTTAGTTAGAGACATGGTTATTTCCTCTGTCTCTTAGAAGAACATGAAGTACAGCAAAGTCCTAGGGAAGCCAAATGGAGGATCTGAGAGGTTGAGTAGTTTGGTTATGGCCCCAACATGACCCTCTCCTGGTGGGAGCTGATCTTTGCAGCCTCCCTTCTTCCCCCCTACAGATCTTTGCTCAGGCCTTCCGGTCTGCCAGAGTTGATGCCACCTCTGCCACATTCTTCCTCACCTTCATCTTCTCCTCCTTTGGTGCAGTGTTCTGAAGATTTAGGATTTAAATACCAGAAATCTTATACAGCACCTACAGCAACACTTGGCAAGACTGAGTGGTCTATAAATGTTATAAGAAACCCCGTTCTAAAGGTTCTTTTTCCTACGGAATTTTTCTCATGTGTGTCTTTTCTGTTTGCAGCACTGCTGCTCTGACTTGCTGAGGCCTTTGTACATGGCTCATGCCATTCCATTGTGCCCTGTGATGATTAATTTTGTGTGTCAACTTGACGGGGCCGTGGGATGCCTAGATATTATGAATTATTTCTGGATGCGTCTGGGAGAGTGTTTCAGAAGAGATGAGTATTTGAATTGATGGACCAGGATAAATCAGATGGGCCTCCCCAGTGTGGATTGTCCTCACCCAGTCTACTGAGAGTCTAAATGGAACAGAAAGGTGGAGAAAAGTGGGATTCACCCTCTCTTTCTGCCGAACTTCTTGAGCTGGGACATTGACTTTCTCCTGCCCTCAGCACTCCTGCTTCTTAGGCCTTCAGACTCACTGAAATCTAAACTATCAGCTCTCTGGCTCTTGTGTTCTAACTATATCACTGGCTTTCTTGGGTCTCCAGCTTGCAGATAGCAGATTGTAGGACTTCTCAGCCTCCATAATTATGTGAGCCAATACCTTATAATAAATCTGTTTTAAATATACACACACACATACATATTTGCACACATGTGCCTATATATACACACATACATATATATACATATGGCTATTTGAATTTAAACTAATCAAGCCAAAAATTCATTTGCTCCACTTGTACTAGTTGCATGTCAAGTGCTCAGTAGCCTCGCCTGGCTGGTAGTTACTGTGTTGGATGGCCTGGAGAACGTTTCCATCATGGACAAGGCAGGTTCGTGCTGGTTCAGACAGACCTTCGCTTGTGCTTTTGATCCAGCTTCCTCCTGTCTTCTGTGGAACCATGTTCTCTCATTTCTTCTTCCTCTTGTCTTTCAATTTTTTTCCTCTGGTGGCTGCTTCTCAGCCTGTAAACACGTGCACATTTCTGTCACGTGTAAAAGACAAAAACCCAGACAAATGAAATAAAACAACACGCCCTTTGTCTTTCATAGCCCTCTTGCTAGTGCCTTTTTCATAATGAAGCTTCAACAACATAGGCATACTCACACACACAGCAAACATGCGCACAAGGGCTCTGCGTGCTGCTATCTCCAAATACACACCGTCCAGTTGCCATGTGACCCCCTGCAATGATGCTCCTGACTGCTGCACAGCCAATTTCACCAAAGAACCTCTTCATTGCCAAATCTAGTGGATTCTTTTTAGCCCTCATGTGACTTGATATGTATGCAGGTAATGTATTAAATCCTGTTTTTTACAAATATTTGACCACTTCCTTTGATCACTATTGCAGACTTATATCCCCTCCTGCCCCCATGATGTGGGTGATCCATAGTCTTTTGTCCCTGGTTTTCTTTTAACAGCCATGGTGTTGATGATTTCCTGCTTCCTGGATCCCGACCAGAAACTCTTTCCTGAGTTCATTTGTGCTGTTAAGAGGATATTAAGATGAATGGTACACAGATTTTAAAGTAAGAAGATTTAGAAATAGACTAATTACCTCTACCTCCTCTTCCTCATTCCAGAATCTGTTCCCTTTAAATATGTCCCCTGCCCTAGTGATTGGAACCACCCCATCTTCCCAGTTACTCCATACTGAAGCTGGCACATTGTCTGATATTGTTTTTTTGTCTCGAACCCTGTATTCAGTCGCTCATGGAGTTCTGTGAACTCTACTTCTCGTTATATCGTCCCAATACATCATGTTCTCAACATCTCAGTGCATCTCAACTGGATCACTGCATTTGTTTTCCTTTACTAACTGGTCATCTGACTTACCTTATTGTCCTCTCCAATTCTTTCTCTCTATTGCTGTCTGCAAATTCTACCAATACAAAGTGCTTATCCACCTGCTTAAAACCATACAAGGCTTCCCCTTTCCCCTAAAATAGGCTCTTTGGCTGGCTGGTGTCTTTCCCAGTCTTCTCTATCACTGCCCATCTCTCCTGCCCTACTCCTTGTTTTTTATCTCCTACTTTGCTCCAGTGTATCTGAATAACTTATAATTTTATGATGCTACTTCATACCTTTGTAACTTGCACACATTGCTCTTCTAGTGCTTGGAGTAGAAAGGTGTGCTCATATCAAATAAACTTGCGATTATAGCAGGAAGCTCTTTCTATCTGTCGTCCAATAAATATATACTCACACATACACAGTGAAACAAATATTTTGTAGAGAGAACTTTTATTGTTACTATATGTGATGCCCTTCTTATTTTAAAATCTGTTCTATTCCCATTTTAAAGAAAAATCTGGTCTTCATCTCCAAGTTTATTTTACTGTCTAATTGAATCTAGTGTGGAATATTGAATCCCAAGTAATCAGGATTCTAAAGGTAGTGTAAAGATGTGAGGTTTGGAAATGCTGTGTTCATTTTGGGACCACCTGGCATTGCTTAGTTTATGATGCTACTTCATGCCTTTGTAACTTGCTCACATTGTAAGCAAGTTTACCAGTTTCACAAGCCAAAATGCACCCACCCCCACTTAAAAAATAGTTTCTACGTATTGTGTACTACCAAATGTCCTAGCTCAGGTGCCTGTAGACCACATGTAGCCTTATAGGTCCTTAAGTGGGGTCCTTTGACTCAATCTAAATTTAACTGAACAAATTATTCTAGTTTTTTAAATATATTTTTATTTGTCTTTTGTATTTTCATTTTATTTTCTAAAAGGAACATATTTAAGGGACATAGCCCTGCTGACACCTAGGTTCTAGCCCTTTGAGACCCATTTTGGACTTCCGACCTCCAAACTATAATCCAATAAATTTAAGTCCTTTTAAGCCTAAATTTGCAGTAATTTATTATACTATCAAAAGAAAAGTAAGACAGAGATGAAAGAAAAGTTGAGTTAGAAGCATCTAATACCTTTCTAACTGAAGTGATTGGCAGAGAAGTGAGAGAGAGAAAATGTGGAAGAGGTCTTGAAAGTGAAATCTCACTCAGCATTTTCAGTTTGAGACAAAAGAGGGAAGATTAAACCTCAAGGAAAAAAAAACCCTCAAAGAATAAAACGAGTTTTAATGAAATACTCCTGTAAGATTGACAGCTGCTACACTCATGATTTGGTTCTAACTTCCCCCACCTGACTGGTGCCACTACCACATGAAGCTGGTTGGTGAGAGTTTACGGGAGGTCAAGTACAACAGTCTGTTATCAGCTTTTGACATTAGTGCACTGTTTCTGCTTGAAGTGGTATTTATAAATAGCTGCACAGTTTAGTAGTATTTTTTAATTTTGTTTGCTTTAACAGCCTATTGTGTCAACGAAGACCCAGAGAACACTGAAGGAAGAAGACAGAGTTTTACATGAAGATAGAGAATGGCAATGTTATCTTGTTTCTGCTAAAGGTAAGATGATTTGCTTGCTTTGCGACACTGTAATAGTTACATTGAAGAAACTCAGTGCTCACTGGCATAAGGACCACAAATATTTTAAGTTAAAGGGAGAGGTTTGAAATGTTATATTGCAGAAATGAAAAGATGAAAAGTAAAAACAAAGACAGTTACTTCAAGCAGCAGTAAGACTTGGAAATAATGTCATTGAAACAACTTATAAAATAGCTTATATACTTGGGAATAAATAAAGGGAAGCCTTTTAGTAGTGTAGAAGTTGTGATGGAATGGATTGTTGAGAGTGTAGGCTGTTTAGACTGCAATCATGTTTCAAAGTACAAACAACTGCCCCTTACAGGGAGAACTATAACTGATTGGCAGCATGAATTAGCCTTAAACTTATCACAACTGCATACCATACTTCAAAAGTAAAATATATTATTCAATTTTTTGGGGTGAATCAACTGATACTACTGACTTGGTCCAGGATTTATACTTCCTTCTGGTCATCATAGCAGATTTTCCTTGCTATGAAGAGTTACTGGCCTTGGCATTCCTGAAAATGGAACACAGTGATAGATATCTTCAAAAACTTTTAAGATAAATGTCACGAAGCTGCAGTGAATCTGATAAATTTAGTATGTACAGATGGTGCACCTGTTTATTGCACAGATAAAAGCTGTTTAACAGATTCAGATACTCTCATTTCTTTTCATTGTATCCTGCATCAGCAAATCTCTAAGCTAAAGCTACCTTTTGAAGCAACAATTTGCAACAGTTTCTAAGTATTGTAAACTATGTTCCTGCAAAGGCAACAGGACATCATCAGTTTCATAACAGGGTGAAGTTGAATGATGAGGCATTCAGCGTGGATCTGCTGTATCATTCTAAAGTGTGCTGACTATCACAGATACAGGTGTTAGCCAAAATTTTATCTCCGTGGGAACAGTTAAATTTTATGAAGAGCAGAAACAGTAATGTGAATTACTGAAAGAGGATTTCTATAGGAGCACAACATCTCTGTGTGATACCATGTTAAATCAAATGACTTGAATATTTCTTTACAAAACAGTCTGTATATGATATGTGGCAAAAAATCACAGCATTTTGAAAAAAGCTATCTTCAAAATACTTCTTCAAAAGAAAGTTTCAGATGAACATTTTCCCTAGTTAGCAAAGATCTGATGAGCAGGATGACATGGTCAATCATTTGAAGAATACACAGCTGTCACAAACTTATCAATTAGAGAATACAGTAAAAGGTCCACTGACTTAGAGAGTCAGGGCATCAGACTTAAATTAGCATTTCGGCCTCATTGAGTTTTATCATCAAGGCACCTAAAGAACCACAGATGGAAATGATTGAACTCTCTGGAGATGACGTTTTAAAGTAATTGATGCCGATAAAGATCCAATTGAAATATGAAAATATGCAGTAGAATCCCCATAGTAGAGGATCAACTGAAACTGTGGAGCTCCATGCTACAACCAGATATTCAAATGCTTTCCAACAGAATGCAGGCAGAGTGATTAAAAGGCTAGCTAATTTTACAATTAACAAGTCGTTTCCACTTTTGAAATTATTAAGTATAAAGTAGTTAGATTGTTGCAAAATAATGTGCATTTTAAGTATCTAATTAAAGTTTCTTGAATGTGGACTTAACTTGATTGTAGCTACATTACTGTGATCTTTCAACACGAAACAGTTCCCCATCCCTGTGCTAGCTGGTACAGACCTCACGAGTGTGAGAGAGATATACTTTTACTTTCCCATTAATATTTTCTAATATAATTACATTTTCAAATTCTATCATAGTATTCAGATATAGTAATGCTTTCCAGCTTTCTTAAAAAAAAAGCATAGTGGAATGTATAGAAAATGAACAACATTTTTGTAACATTTTGTGGCAAAGACTTTTGAAAGGCTCTAAAAGTCTAGAAGGGAAAGGGTATAGAAAGTCTTTTGGTTTAATGATATCAAAGATCATAGGGGAGCTTATTGGCAAATTGCAACTTTAAAAAAAAAGTTTCTAGGCAATTTAAGGTATTTCTTGGAAGCTGACTTCTGAGTATTTGTGAATAACCTCTCACATAGCATCAAGTGCAAACAAATCCACCATTGAATGGATTCCTTATGTAAAGTTTGGGAACAAGCTTGAACTTTAAAATATGCTATAAATATTCTAGGTTTGGCCAACATTGCATAATTACTAAGGTGTTAGGAAGTATGATGGTACATAATGTAGCATATTTATATCAATTTATAGATGAGTATTTTGTATTTATCAATTATACAAAAAAAATAAGGCTTATGCATTCATACTTGGTAAGTTTATATTTTTCCCAATCCTAAGGATTACAGTGTTTATTTTATTCAAGCCATAATGTACAAGTAAATAATTCTCAAGAAAATGGATGGTAATACTAGTAGGTGTTTAGGAAGAGTTGCTGATTGACTCATTGGCTGATGGAATTTAAAAAATTCCCGTATTTGTCAATGTTGCTTAACCTCAGGCATGGAAGATCTTAGTGTGAAATTCTCTCAGACTAATAAATATATTCAACTGTCCCAAATTAAAAGTCAGTCACTTATTGCTGTTTACCTCTCAATGAAATAAATAATTGACAAATATTTCGAGCATTTGGTACCTAAGACTGTGTTAAACACAGTGGGATGTAAAAAGGTACCTGGTTCTTGCTTACACAGAAGTTATGATCTATTTGCAGAAGCAAGACCTATTTGGGCTAAAAGTTCAACTAATCATCCTCTCCGCTCTGTGACTTGGGAACCACAGGTCAATAAAAACCCTGAAGGGCTGGTGTAAGGTAATACGTCATGAACCTGAAATGAGGACTTTCCAGGAGTGTTAGGGAGGCACAGATTATGATAGAGCCCTTCACTCACTGACCCTTGAGAGCTCTTTCTCAAGGGTCAGTGAGTCAGTGGCGAGTCATGAAACGGTCATGGAGGGATATGAGCCTAGTGTTTCATGAGTGAAGATGGAGCTGGCAGTGTAAGAATGGAGATGTCAAACGCCCTGCGATTTACCTTCCCACCTCAAAACACTAGTCCAGCCTCCGTGGTACAAATAAAAAAGTAAAATAAAATAAATATCAATCCAGTAAAATATATGTGTTAAATACTTCCGACTGCCATTTCAGTTGAGGGAAAGGTGAAACTTTGATACTATTTTGCATTTTTTCCTGTAATTTGTGGTAAAACATATGCATTAAGAATTAATCAATAAATCAAATGGAAATAGAATTAAAAGAAAATCAGTGACCAATTTCAGTAAATTTTAACTTTGGTTTACTTTGTTTTTTAGAATATTTATTTATTTACTTTAGAGACAGGATCTCACTCTGTCACCCAAACTGGAGTTCAGTGGCATGATCATAACTCACTGTAGCCTCAAATTCCTGGGCTTAAGCAATACTCCTTCCTCAGCCTGCAAAAATGCTGGGATAGTAGGCATGAGCCACCATACCTGGCCAGGTTTACTTCTAATTCCCTAGGTTTTTTTTTAATGTGTATACCCAGAAAACATTTTCCCCATTCATCTTCCATTTGCTGGTTGTGATTGCCTAATAATATCATCTACATTCAGACAGATGTGCAATTCTCTATCTTGCAATGCTCTTGAAAGTGACTCTGACACACATGGTTCTTCCACTTTTTTCTGACATAGGTGCTTATTGTTACACATTTTCATCTTATTACTGCTTTTTCTATATCCCATGTGTTTTGGTATTTTGTGTTTTCATGTATATTTGTTTTGAGAAATTTTAAAATTTCTGTCTTAACATCCTCATTGATTCACTTCATCAGGGGAATATTGTTTAGTTTCCATGTATTTGTGTGATTTTCCCATGTTCCTTTTCTTATTGATTTCTAGTTTTATTCCATTGTGATCAGAGAATATACTTGGTATGATTTCAATTTTTCTTTTTAATTTCTTGAGACTTGTTTTGTGGCCTACCATAAACTCTCCTTTGGTTTCCATTTGCATAGAATATTCTTGAGAATGATCCATGAACTGAGGAGAAGAACATGTATTTTGCAACTGTTGGATGAAACATTCTGTAAAGATCTATTAGGTCCACTTGCTCTATAGTGCAGATTAAGTCCAATGTTTGTTGTTGATTTTTCTGTCTCGATGATCTGTCCAGTGCTGAAAGTAGAGTGTTGAGGTCTCCAGTGATGGTTGTATTATTGGGGTTGATCTCTCCCATTAGCTCTGATGATATTTGTTTTATATATAGGGTGGCCATAAAGTTCTTGTGCAATTTAAAATAGGGTGCAATTTAAAATTGCCCATGAACTTTATGGACACCCCGAATGGGTGCTCCAATGTTGGGTGCAAATATATCTAGAATTGTTGTATCTTCTTGTTGAATTGACCCCAATCTAGTAATATATTGTCCTTCTTTATCTCTTTTAAAAGTTTTTGTCTTACAATCTATTTTATTTGATGGGAAGATAGCTACTTTTCTTTCTTCTTTGCAATTTTTGGCTGGGGCTGGCTTTGAACCCACCACCTCCGACACACGGGGCCAGTGCCTTACTCCTTTGAGCCATAAGCGCTGCCCAGAAGATAGCTACTCTTATTCCTATTTGGTTTCTATTTGCATTTAATATCTTTTTCTATCCCTCTATTTTCTGCCTGTGTGTGTGTTTATAGATGAAGTGTGTTACTATGGATGACATAGGATTGGCTCTTGTTATTTTTATCCATTCAGTCAATCTATGTCTTGACTGGAGAGTTTAGTCCATTCATGTTCAATGCTATTATTGATGGGTAAGGACTTAGTGCTGCCATGTTGTTACTTGATTTTTTTCTTTCTTATCCTGTCTTCTTTCATTAAAAATGATTTTTTTCCCCTGGTAATATGCTTTTATCTTTTTGTGTACCTGTTTTAGGTTTTTTGATTTGAGGTTGCCATGAGGCTTGTGAAAAATGTTTTATAAACAATTGTTTTAAACATATGACAACTCTGCTTATAAACAAACAAACAAGCAAAAAGAACTCTAACAGAAATTCTACCCTTTAAATCCATCCCCTCCAGCTTTTTAACTTTTTGTTGTTTCCATCCCTATCTTTTCAGACTATCTCTCTCTCAAAAAGTTAGTGTTATTGTTTTTGATAGGTTCGTCTTTTAGTCTTCTTACTCAAGATTTACATAGTTTATGTTCTGCAATTATAGTAATAGAGTATTCTGTATTTGGTTCAATTCTGTTATAAGTGAGTTATAAACCTTCAGATGATTTATTATTGCTTATTAACATCCTTTTTTTCTCAAACTCTTGGGTGCAAATGATTTTCTTGCCTCAGCTGGGACTACAGGCACCCACCACAACACCCAGCTATTTTTAGAGATAGGGTCTTGCTCTTGCTCAGGCTAGTCTCAAACTTGTGAGCTCAGGCAATCCACTCACCTTGGCATAAGCCAGTGCACCCAGCCCCAGATTGAATAACTTATTTTAGCATTTCTTATAGGACAGATCTGGTGTTGATGAAATACCTCACCTTTTGTTTGGGAAAGTATTTCTCCTCCACATTTGAAGGACATTTTTGCAGGGTATAATATTCTATTGCTAAAATTTATTTCCTTCAGCACTTTGAATATGTCATGCCGCATATATCTTAGTCTCTAATGTTTCCGCTAAAAAGTCTGCTCCCAGACATAATGGAGTACCTTTATTTATTTATTTATGTATTTATTTATTTATTGCTTCCCTTAGGACTTTTTCTTCACCTGTGACCTTGGGAAGCTTGATTATTAAATGCCTTGTTTGAGTTAAATCTGCTTGGTGTTCTATGGCCGTTTTGTCCCTATACATTGATACCTTTCTCTAGATTTGGAATGTTCTCTGATATTACTGCTTTGAATAAACTTTCTACCCCAATCTCTACCTCCTCTTTAAGGCCAAAAGCTCTCAGATCTGCTGTTTTGTGGCTATTTTCTAGATCGTACAGGTGTGCTTCGTTCTTATTTATCTTTTTCTTTTTTTTCTTCTGACTATATTTTCAAATAACCTGTCTTCCAGCTCACTAATTCTTCATTCTGCTTGGTCAATCCTGCAGTTGAGAGATGCTGATGCATTTCTCAGTTTGTCAATTAAATTCCTAAACTCTACATTTTCTGCCCTTTAAAAATTCTTTCTTTTCTTTTCTTTTTTTTTCTTTTTGAGACAGAGTCTCATTTTGTTGCCCTCAATAGAATGTTGTGGTGTCATAGCTCACAGCAACCTCTAACTATTGAGTTTAAGCAGTTCTTATGCCTTAGCCTTCTGAGTAGCTTGGATGACAGGTGCCCACCACAATGCCCAGCTATTTTTAGAGATGGGAGTCTCACTCTTGCTCAGCCTGGTCTGGAAGCTGTGAGCTCAGGCAATCCATCCACCTCGGCCTCCCAGAGTGCTGGGATTACAGGTATGAGACACCTGGCCCTTTAAAATTATTTTAATCTCCTTGTTAAATTCCTCCGATAGGCTTCTGAATTCCTTCTCTGTGTTGTCCTGAAGTTCTTCGAGTTTCTTTAGGACAGTTATTCTTTGTCTGTAAGGTCCACTATCTCTATCACTCCAGGATTGGTTGCTAACACCTTATTTAGTTCATTTGGTGAGGTCATCTTTTTCTGGTTGTTCTTGGTGCTTGTTCTTTGACATCTGGGAATTGAAGAGTTAGGTATTTGTTCAGGCTTCATAGCCTGGGTTGTTTGAACCCCTCTTTCTTGAGAAGGTTTTCCAGCTATTCAAAGGGAAGTGAGTACTGTGATGTAAGCCTGTGGTCCTTGTAGTATATCAGTATTGGAGATGCCCTAATGCTGTGACTCCTGTGGACTCCTGGTGGGACTGCCTTGGCAGACTTGGGTGAGATATCAGAGTTTTCTTGGATTACAAGGCAAAGTCTCTCACTCTTTGTGCTGGGCTGCTGGAGTTGGGGGAGAGTGATGTGGGCACACCCGGGTGGCTATCAGTGCTGGGTCAGATCTGGAGCCAGCTCAGTCTCACTCAAAGCCAGTGGTGACCGTTGCCTGGTTACTTCTGTTTATTCAGTGCCCAAGCACTCTTTAATCAGCAGGTGGTGGATCCTACCAGGACTGGTTCTTTCCCTTCGGGGCAGAGTGTTTCCTTCTGGAAACCTGGTAGGTCTAGAAATGCCATCTAGGAACTAAGCCCTGGACTCAAGGGCTTTAGGAGTCTGTTGGTATAAAACAAAGGCCTTCAAACCCTTCCTTTTCCTTTCCCCAAGTGGAAGAAGACTCTGAGCTGCACTGCTGTACTTGGGGAAGGGGGTGACACAGGCACTGGCTTGGCCACTGCTGCTGGTGTCTCACTGGGTAAGGTACAGCCCAAGCCCACTGGCTCTGAGCCAGCACAGCTGCAGGACTTGACCAACAGCCTTTGTGGCCTGACTGCCTTACAATTTATTCCAGGCCACAGGCCAATTTATTCTAGGCTGCTTTTTATTAGCGGTGGTAGTACTAGTGGGAAGTTGGGTTTCAAGGCAGAGGATTTCCCTCTAGCCAGGCTGGTCTGAATGCTCCCTCCATAGGCACCTGGGATTTCTGCCCTGAGCTGTGTTCCCCTCTGCCAGGATGGCCCTAGTTTCAATTGAAAGCCCATAGTCACTTCATTTTCCCAGTCCTGGGCGCACAGAGTCTCTCTCCACTGAGCATTGGCACAGCACTGCTGGGGAATGGGGAAGAAGTGGCGTGGGCAATGCAAGATTGTCTTTCCTGCCCTATTCGGTGCCTCTGTCCTTGATAGAATGTTAACACCTGATTGGTGCCTCTGGAGGTGCTTACGTGGGTGGATATTTGTTCAGTTTGGTTTTCATGTAGAGGGTCCAGTGCTATAAGTTTGTACTGGGCCCTCTTGCTCTGGGTTCATTATTAAAATTGAGTTGACTTCAATGGTTGTAAAAGTTCTACCTATCCAGATATTAGCATATAATTTTGTATCTTCAAGTTCAGAATGGAAAGGGAATAATATTTCTACTTTAAATATACAGCTAGTCAATTTTTAGCTTGTTGTGAAAGTTACCAGGTACTTTGGTTTCGGGGAGTAGACTAAAGAAGTGACTGACAGAAACTGACCTCCTGCTTTGAAAAAGGGAAGGCCTGGAAGAAAGGAAAAATAACCTCTAGAAATTCAGTCACATGATCACATATGGACCAAGGGTTACCATTTTGCATTTCCATTTGTAAACTAGAATTTTATTGGACATAAATACAGCAAAAACATGTGCTTTTAAAATAGGTTTTTTTCTTTCCTTTAAAAGCAAAAGGCCAAGCATCTGTCCTGAAAGAAGAATAAACTTTAAATGATGCTTACTAATTACCAGGTCTTCTAAACTCTAAATTAGAGTTTACTTAATACAATTCATCTTCAGGAAGCTGCAGAGTAATGAAAGTGAAAGATTATACAGGAAATACTAACAATTTTACTCTTGTCTATAGGAAAAACTCCTTGTCACAAGGGAATCTATTTCTAAACTGTTTCAGAATAAATTTTTTTCATTCTCCTTTTTTTAAAGCTCAGTTTAGGGCAGTATAATAGAAATTAATAACCACTGTTATTTGCTGTGGTTTCTTTAATAATAATCACACCAGTATTTAGTGATTAATAATACAATTGGCAGAATTCCCTAAAATCCTTATAAAGTTTATATAGATAAAAATAGAGTGGTATTTTATTTTCCCTCTTAAGGCTTGAAATGTATTTATAGACTTGTCCAAAGCCACAGAGCTAGTTAGTGAGAGACTTGGTGATAAGCACAGGTCACCTGACTTTAGTTCTGTCTCTTGCTTTTTTTTTTCTCATTACAACCTCCTGCCTTATTTACAGTGGAGAGATATACTCTAAGGGAAACAAAAATAAATGGAAAAGAGCAAAATGAATTCTAACATACGTCTGTTTTTATTTTTTTTAGTAAATTTCAGCGTCTTGGTTAATTTTGTTCCCAAGATATCGTCTATAGTGGATGTTGATGTGCAACTGTGTGGCATGGTGGTTCCCAGCATGGGCTCTGGAGTCAGACCTCTTGGTGACGGTGGGTCTGTCCTTCATTATTATGGGAGCTTCTGTTGCAGTGGTGTCTCTGGAAGATAGGGAGTGTAGGAGAACCTGATTTTGGAAGTTGTTGTGAGAATTCAGTGAATTGTAGTTTAATTAAAGTGTTTATAATAGTGTTGATATTCATAGTAGATTTCCTCTAAGTATTAGATATTATTATATTTACTTTTCTTATTGAGACAGAGTCTCACTGTGTCGCCCTCAGTACAGCGCCATGGGGTCACAGCAACCTCAAACTCTTGGGCTTAAGCAATTCTCTTGCCTCAGCCTCCCAAGTAGCTGGGACTACAGGCCCCTGCCACAATTAGTAATGGGTGCCTTGCTCAAAGATGCATGCCCAGACTGACAGTGGAGAAGTCAGTCTATTTTTTTTTGTTGTTGTTATTGTTGTCATTGTAGTTAGCAGGCCTGGGCCGAGTTTGAACCTACCAGCCCCGGTGTATGTGGATGGAGCCATAACCACTGACCTACAGGTGCCAAGCCTAGATATTATTATATTTAGTTTAATCATTAGTGTTATCAAGGAAGATTAAAACCTTGCTATCCCAAATTAAAATCCTAAAATATATTGAACATCATGTATAAATTCACTTTCTGGAGAAGGGCATCTTCGTGTTCTGAGGATCTCACTTGTAAGCATTATTAGCTCATGGTGAGAACTATTAAATGAGAAAAAGAAAAAGAATGTTTTGACTTAGTAGAAACCTTATAAGCCAGGTAAATTAGCAGCTTAGTTACTAAATTGGATTATTTTGTTTTGAAACTTAGGCTTTCTGCTAAAAAATATTTATTAAACAGAGTAAGAAGTTTGTTTAGATGTAGGGTTAGTTCTTAGAAAGCAATCATTCAGATGGATTTCCAGTAAATGAATTTAAGACATGGATTAAATATTTATTAAGTATGTGAATCAAAAAAATTATGAAGACCTTGGGAATTTGTGTTAGAAAATATGTAAAAACTAAGCATCATTAAAGTTTTGCCCTAATTATTTTTGGTTCTGATTATAAAAAGTCTGTAGTTTCTTTTTTTTTTTCTTATCTAGTTATACATAGAAGTAGAGACTTACAGAGTTGTAAAAAATAAATCTTTAGGATTGTGCAGTCTTATGTTTACTAAATTTCTAACCACAGCACCTATTACACAAATGCAATCTTGTACAGAAACCAAAGGGAGCTGTGATTGTTCCAAGGGAGGGCACTAGAGCTGGGCTCACCACTTCTGTAGCACTTGATGTCTACAGTGTGGAGGCTGCAATCTTTTCCTGTTGAAGGTAAAAAAATCAACTCCATTGGCAATGGGTGCCTTGCTGAAAGATGCATGCCCAGACTGAGAGTGGAGAAGTCAGGCACTGAACAAATACATTCTGCTATGTCTGCTTTCTCGATTGCTTTCTGTATCTTTCCTAGTAAAGAATTTATACTTAGCAACCTTAACAATCCAGGCATTTTTGTCTTCTTCACTTTGTTTAGAAATAGGCATTTTTAATGTGATAATATGTAGCAAAGTATCTGATTCTCTCTTGATGTCTCTATTGAGATCCACATGTCTGGGCTTGCTTCTGGCTGAAAGCTCAATTCATTCTCCAAACATTCTGTGTAACAAAATTTGTACTGAAGACTTAACTTCTGTGATGGGACAATCTGTAGTGGTTAAACCCCTCTGCATAGTCAAGAAAGCAGGACAGAATATATAATATCATAGATTGAAGGCACTGGGAGCAAACAACATAAGTAGGGCAAAGTTATGATCCTTGAGGCAAGAGAAAGAAGCACAAGAGATGAGCTGAAATTCTCCCCTGAGGGCATTTTCTAAATCACAGCACAGGTGAGTGAAATATAGGAAGAAAGTGGCCTTATACTGGGTGAAAGAGGAAGAAGTCAGAATTTGGGGCAACCAAAGTGGCTAGGACTAGAGGGGCAAAATTCTGGAGAGGTTGAAACCACAGGAAAGTAGTTCAAATATCTGCATATAAATTCTTCTCAAGTCATTTGCTAACTACTAATCTGCATTCAGGACTCTTAAGAAACCCAGCACAAAAGAACATCTGTATGGCCAAATAGCTGATCTAGATATTTTGTGGCCACATGGTGCTGAGGAGAGACGTGGAATTAAAGTGCTGTCAAGGGAGAGGGGTGAAGGTAAACAATGGCAAACGCCCCCAGACTTTCAGTGCAGACGGTGTCTGTCAAGCTCTAGGAATAGGGACCATACCCTAGGAAAGCTGAAATAGATGAGCTCTATCAGGATTTTAAATCAGGCTTACATAGAATCAAGGTGATCCACCAGTAATTGTTTTCTGACTGCCAGCAGAAAATTTAACTCTCTTTGAAGGAAGATGTCATTCAAAACCTCATGAGTTTTTAACCATAATATTCAGCATTCAATAGAAAGCTGCAAGGAAAAAAAAATGCCCTAAGCCCCGAGAAAAAAAGACAATAAACCCATAGAGAATTCAGATATTAGATAGGGACTTAAAAATAACTATGAATAACATGATCAAGAAAACAGGGAAAATAATGGACAACATAGATGAAAAGATGGAGAACTTCAGAAATTGGCATTTATATCAAATAATCAAGAGGATATTCTAGAACTGAAAAATAATAATGAGAATTTTGGATGTTTTGAACAGCTGAGTGGACTCATCAGAACTCATCAGAACAGCTGAGTGAACTGGACGACAGGTCAAAATGAAGCAAGGAAAGAAAAGGAATGAAAAAAACAGAATAGAGGAGAGAAGACACGTGGTACAGAAACTGACTTCTGGGCTCACCCTTCTTTGGAAAGAGACTTCACACTTAGCTCTATGAATCACTTCTTTCTAGACCACTTGATGTTATTAGAAACATACTCAGACAAATCTAATTCCAGTGCTGATTCAAAGCATTTGAGTTTTCAAGGTAACTTGGGTGATTGAAAGATTATTTTTTTAACTTTAATGGAAAAATTCTTTGTTTTTTTTTCAAGTAGTGTCTTTGCCAAAATTTGACAACTTCTGAAAAGAGAACTGAGTAAAAGATTCTGGGAAATAGGAGCAATCTGGATCAAGTTTTCTTCCTAAAGGAAATAAGTACAATGTCATAAGAATATCTTAATATTTCCTTGTTTTAGTTCTTTTTAAATTTATTCTGGTTTTCATTCCAAAACTATCTGGATGAGTGGCAGGTCCCCGCCCCCGTCACCTTCTCCTGTTTTCTTTGCTTCCCATTTTTGATCTGTTGGGGCTTATGTTCCCTTCCCTTTTACTGTGTGAAAAGTCTATAAGGTTTTCCACTGTTGGAACGTTAGGCAGAAATCAGAAGTTTTGATCTGAGTCCTTGTAAGTTGCAGCATGGTGTAATGTCACTGCCTGTAATGCACCTTTTTTAAGTCTTAAACTATTTTTCTTGCGTCTTTTATGTATTGCCTGTAGACCCACCTCGACACCACTGGGGGAAAAAATGTATTCTAACAATAGTCTTATTGGTTCCTTAAGAAAAAGATAAAAATATGGAAGGCATATTTATGAAGATTCTAACAAAGAGTGAATAGTATATTTTATTTCTTTCCTATTTACTAATCCTCAACTAAAAATCAACCAGAGGCCAATGTTTGTTATCCTAAAACAATGGCTGTTCTCTACATCATATATAATATTGTCCAGAAATGGCTCCTGGCCTAGAAATAGCATCGTATTCCCGCTTCTTCCTACTCATCCTACAATTTCCTCCCAAATCCTTGATGACAAAGAGCTGCGCCCTGGGCATCAATAACACATGAATATAATTGCAGATAAGTAATTGTCCCACACCTCTGCCTGATGTATTATGATGCCCCAGTTTCTGAGGATAAGAAAAGACTGGGTTTGTATTTAAATGATGGTACAAGGAAGTTGAAGGAAATACTCATTATACTATGTAATAGTGAAGCACTTTAAAGATTTTTTCTAGATTCTAAAATGCTTTCACAAATGCTATGTCATTTGACTTTCTGAAACATTGGATGAAGTAGGAAGAATAATGTTTTTATCCTCATTTCACAATGAGGAGACTAAGGTAGAAGGAGGAGGAGAGACTCAGCCACACAACTAGTGAGTATTAAAGTCAGGACTCATGCTGTTGTGACCACTCAGTGCTAACATACTCAGGAGGCTTGAGTAGCCTAGTAAGGGGATGCAGGCGGTATCATTATGCAAATGCTTTCATAGTCTGCAGTAAGACTATGCCTACCTCAAACCCATAATAGTGACAGGCTAGACTACATATTTTGGAATACCATTTTAGTGCTAGTGGAAGAGAGATGGTCTATATTGCAGAAGGGTTTTTTTTTTTTTTTTTTTTTTGCAGTTTTTGGCCAGGGCCAGGTTTGAACCCGCCACTGCTGGTATGTGGGGCCAGAGCCCTACTCCTTTGAGCCACAGGTGCCGCTCCATTGCCGAAGCGGTAATGTGAATTCCCACATTGTTCTGGGAAATGGTATTATAACAGACAAAGTTTTCAGAAAATTTTGAAACTTTTTTCTTTTATCATTATGATCTGGACCTCAAGAGGAAGAAAGTAAATACCTACAGGTGGTTTGGGAAACTCAGAAAATCTCGGGAATGTGCAATAGTGATTTGTCCAGATAAGGGCTTTAGAGATCTAGTCATTTAAACTGCCTACCAGCCTGATGGCATTTAAACTGCCTACCAGCAAGTACATAAGCATGTCCTGTGGTGTCGCAACCCGTTGGGCTCCTGTGGCCCTGGTCTCGGTTAGCACAGGAAGGAACCTGGCGAGTAGTGTATTAGAAGTACAAGCTTATGGAAGGCGGGCTAGCCATTACTTTCGGGGTAGCCCGGAGCAACCTCCGCACCAGCCTTTTATTAAGCCAGAGCAACGCAGGTGAGGGGAGTAATTAACAATGTCTACGTGCTGAGGGCACGGGCTCCTCCCACAAGGAACTCCTGTGGAAGAATGGCCCGAGGTCCACACCTCAGCTGCAGATCATCTTGCTCGGAGGTTGGCGTCTCCTACACTGTGGGAGTGCTTCTTAGTGTGGGCATCATGCCGTCAGACAGTTCTCTATGGGTCTCTCACATTTCTACAGGTCTTGTGAATGGAGGAACTGACTTTATTTCATTCCATCATTTCAAGAATGTTTGAATTCTTGAAAGTATCTCTCTCCAGAGCAAAGAGTAGGCATGCATACTGTCCCCCACAAAAAGATTCAGGTTCCCTGAAAAGCTGAGGGTTCGTTTCTATAATGCCTACTGTGTGAAAGTGCCACCTGACCCTCTTTATGTTGTCCTATGAGAATTTGCACTACAGGAACTGATATTTTAGTTACTTCTGTTTCTGAGAGTAATGAAGTCAATAGTCTCTGACCCAGAAATATCATATCTTCTAGCATTCGTAAAAGTATAATAGGCTCATTGTTAGCTTGCAATAGACTTTGCAGTTCTTCTTCTACTTCTTCTTTTTTTTACACAGAGTCTCAGTCTGTTGCCCAGGCTATAGTGCATGGTGTCAGCCTAGTTCACTGCAACCTCAGACGCTGGGTTCAAGCAATTCTCTGCCTCAGCTTGCTGAGTAAATGGAACTATAGGCACCTGCCATGACATCTGGCTACCTTTTTTGATTTTAGTA
Source organism: Otolemur garnettii (assembly GCF_000181295.1). Classification (NCBI taxonomy): domain Eukaryota; kingdom Metazoa; phylum Chordata; class Mammalia; order Primates; family Galagidae; genus Otolemur; species Otolemur garnettii. The sequence goes on from NW_003852397.1 coordinate 26,265,332, forward strand.
GAGATGGGGTCTCATTCTTCCTCAGGCTGGTTTCAAACTCCTGAGCTCAAGGGATCCTTCCACTTTGCCTTCCCAGAGGATTATAGGAGCGGCCACCATGTCCAGCCAGTTCTTTACAAATCTCAGGGCACTCCCTCATCCCCCATCTCTAGCCTAATGCAAGAAAACAAACAACCCCCCTAACCCTCGCTCCCCCACATTTACAGTTCATGCATATGCAGTTTTCTGAGAGTTTTGTATTTCTAGCAAGATGATTCTGACATTTCACAGTTAACCCTTGTCTGTGGAAGCCAGACACCTAGCTAGTGAAAAAGTCAGCAAATAATAATACTGTAAACAATTTGGGGACTTTCAGATAATTTACTGCTCATGCTCCACTGTTGACTTGAGTCTGTTTATGACCTGCCATGAGCAGCCTGGAATATGGGTCTTCCATCTGGGTAGCTGTTTCCATTTTTCCATTTTATCGTCTACCACCTTTGGAAATCATCCTCCTTGCTCCCCACTAGGCTGGGTTTTGACTCCCAGTCACATTTGAATGATAATTCTTGTCAATATAACCATGTTGTCTCTTAAATTTTTGTGATGATGAATCAAATACCTCAACAAACCATCTCTGATGGGACTTAGACTCATTTAAGACTAGGAAATTTTTGTTACCCTTATAGATTATGTACACCCTAGTTATGGGTAAGAAAGTTTTACAAGCTCAGGCTCTCTTCATGTTCAAGGTCAACATGATTTTCTATGACTTAACACTGCCCAGCAACTGTGACATTCATTTCTGTTCCTAACCCTATCAGACTTTTTATTTATGTTTAGTCAGGATTTGGATCTTAGCTTGATCCCATTCATTTATTCTAAAAACACTTATTGAAACCTGACTTGATGCAGGGCACTGTCCCTAAAGGATTCTGGCCAGGTGAAGAGAAGTATAAGCAGTCCCTGAGTTACAAACATCTGACTCACGTACAACTGGCACTTACGAATGGAGGCGATTACAGTAAGTCCTCGAGTTACAGACATCTGACTGATGTATGACTAGTACTATGGATGGAGGCCATTACAGGTGATAGGCAAATGGACACATTCCAACTTCCATACAAATTCAACTTAAGAACAAATCTACAGTACTTTTCACATTAATAACCAAGGGACTGCCTGTAATTCCCTTTAAGGGAAGGAGAGCATCCTCTGCGGTCCTGCCGGAGGTCAGCAGTTCACTTCGAGGCATGGAGGTGCAGACTGAGGGATCCCTCATTGATTGTAAGTCCATGGGGGCAGGCAGAGTCTTCCTCTGCTCTGCCTTTCTGCTGAGTATGCTGCCTGACGCCAAGTAGTTGCTTCATAAGGTCAAAATGAATTGAAACAACAGCTCTTTTTAGATGGTCTTTTCTTGCCTTAATCATCACCTGGAATTTTATTTATGAAGTTGTTGACTGGAATAATTGAATATATTGACTTATGATAAACATTCTGTATTACATGACTGCTTTACCTTCTGCTCTTTCTTTTTCTTTAACCAGAAAATAAGTTAATGATCCCTAGATTTCATATTTTTCAGTACTGTGTTCTGTATCAGAGCTATACTTCTTTGTTCAGACTCTGAAGGTACAGAGAACAATGCTATAGAAAAACTACTTACATATAACTAAACTGTTAGGTTGAACCATGTGAAATTGATGGTATTTGAGAGTTTTAACCTTTAGTCAAAAAATTCTTTGGGTTAAACTTAATGGATTGTTAAGAAAATAAAACTACTGAAATGCCTATAAAAGAATGAACATTTCTCCACAAACATTCCTATTGTATACTCTAAGATGAAGGATCACTTCTAGCCGTAATGAATGGTATTTGTGCGTTTTCATTTTCTTACCAAAATGCTTCCTAACTGATGGCTTACATCACAAAATATTGCTTTCCCAGCTCCATTGGGTGCACATTTGCTTCATATTATTTGAGGACTTGCATTATTAGAATGAGAGGAAACCACAGAAACGATGGGTTCTTGGTTCACTATGTTAACAAAATGTTACTGAGTGCCAATAAAACAGCATATTTTGTATCATTTCTATCAAAGAGCTTTGTAAGCACAGTCATGTGTTGTTTAACAATGGGGATAGATCCAAGAGATGAGTCCTTACGGTGACTTTGTTGCTGTACATCATGGAGTGTACTTGCGCAGACCTAGATGGCACAGCCTAGTGCTTCTGGACTACACATGTGTACAGCTTGTTACTCTACCGAGCACTGAAGGCAATTGTAACACAATGGTAGGTATTGTGTTTAATCTTATGGACCCACTGTTGTATAGATACAGTCTATGGGTGACCAAAAGGTCCTTATGCAACATGCAGCTGTAAAGTGTAAAATTATAGCCATGATAGGTGCTTCAAGGGAGAATGCATAACAACAAAGATGTTGCAGGGAGTTGATTAAGTCAAGGAGGGCATGGAGGGTCTTTCTGAGGAAGTGATGGCTGAGCCAAGGTTAAGCACAGGTGTTCCCCTGATGAAAGGGACCGGTGGTGCTGACATGAAGCAATGCAGTTTGGTTCAGTTAAGTACCTTAACTGAAGTAACAGTAACTTCATACATAAAATTCCAGGTGAATGATTAAGGCAAAAAAAGATCATCTAAGAGAGCTGTTGTGTTTATAGAATGTTTACCATATGCCAGACACCATGCTTTGATGCTGGGAAATAAAAAATGAATAAGATGTTCTTTGCCCCCAGTCAATAGCTTACTGTAAGGGCTTCATTGTCATGTAATTTACAGGTTAGGAGAGCTGCCCTTTATGTATTTGTTTTGTTTCTATGTAGTTTCAATTTCATTGTCTCAGGATTACTTCAGTCAATTAGTGAGGCCAGTCCTCTCCAAGAAATCAAACACAGTCTTTGTCATGGAGTCAAAGTTTAACACACAGTTGGCTGTATTAAAGTCCCCAGACACTATTCTAGGCCCTATCATCCACTGAATATGGTTCCACAGTGTAGCTGATGCCTGTTTCTGAGTCTGCCAGCAGCATGGTTCCAGGAAGGAAGCCAGACTGTACCAAACAAGAGATGCATTATGACTTTACCCTTTAACCATTAACGGAAATGACTCCTTTATTAACCCAGCTCCAGAAATGAATTATAAACATACAGGATGTGCACTTGACTAACTTATTTTCATGTTAAGTATTATTCAGACCCGGAGTACAAACTTGTGGGGACACTCAGGAAACGCACAGATGACATATCAGGAGTGTCAAATATGAGAGAGGCTGGAAGAGCTCCAAAATGGAGATCGCCAAAACGGTGAAAGAATAACCACGACACAAAACAATGTCCGCCAGAGCCAGGTTTGTGCCCAGCCTATCAGGCAAGTCCTCATTCTCTGCACCCACCTGAAGCTCATTCAAGGCCTGTCGTCGTTAATCCTGCCAGAGGCTCAGGGCTAAGCCCTTTCAATATCTTTCAGTTTCTGATATTGCTTGATTATTCTGGAATTTATTGACTCTTGTCCTGTTTGGCTTCATGCTGTAATCCCGTGGAGAACTTATCTAGAGTTTTGAGGGATGATTCTCTGCTTTTCTTGTTTGGGTCATTGTACCTCCAAGTCCCAACCCTTACGACCCTACCCTGACCACCAGGCCACTCGGCTTGTTCCTTTTCCTAGGACTGACAGTCAATGAAGGGGTAGACGAGAAGCCAGTGATGCCGAGGTCTGTGTCTCTGTCCTGTGGTCTCATTTCATTATTTTTGAAGTTTTCACTCTTTTTTTGCAGACATTCACAAATTTCTTTAATAGGTTGGTATGGATATAAACTAACTACTTATTTTCTTTTTCTCCTATGTTTGTTTGTTTATTTGCGGGGGGGAGAATGTATCTTTGGGAATTATTTATTAGGAGAAAGCAACGTTTCCAAGTTACAGAAGGTACCTCCATATTGCACCTTTAAGTGACCCATCCAACCTCACACCCTGCCACTTATTGTGGTGCAATCAAGTGAAGAACAACAGCTTCAAATTTGGTTTCTTAATTGAGCATCACATCATATAAGTATATTAACCAAATAGATGAGTGTTAATGGTTTGAGTTCATCAGTTAAGTTTAAAGACTATTTTAAGAAATTAAGTTAGAGACAACAGTAAGAAATGCCCTTTTGGAAGATGTAAAATATACCTTGTTATTTATCATCTATAAAACTTTTGAGATTTGCTTTTGAGAATTCAATGAGTGTTCTGTCTTTAACAATTCTGCACTCTTCCTGTGAGGAGCTATTATTATCAACCCTGTTGATGATAACTGTGATTTTTGCCTAAAAATATCCAAATGAATGGTGAACAACATTTTCAGACTTTATATCTAGCAAGTTGTTTGTGATATCTCATTTCTAGACTATTCTGTAAGAAGGAATTACATAAGTACTATTTTGCCCATTAAATGACTGTTTTTGCTTCATTTTTTATTCTGGAAATTTACTAACAATATACTGCAGTAGTAATCTAGTGGTGCCCAAGATATTCTTCTGTTATTTTGGAACAAGTTGCTAGTGACTCATAGCACATTGGACGTCCAAGCTATGGTTAACTGGTGGTCAAGTTGGGAAATTCTGTTCCCATTAAATCTCCTTTTCTTAGCCCAGAACACCTCTCCACTCAACTTTTTTTTCTTTTGATTCGTCACGCTCATAGTCTCTGGTGTTTTCAGACCAAAAGTAGAGGCAATGACATGCTCTAAGAAGTATTGTTCCTGTTGCATTTCCAGCTTAGCTAAAAACAGGAAGTACAGGCCATTTCATGGAAAAGCCCTTTTTTGTGATATTTCCAACTCAGGAAGTTTGGATCGGCTTTGGTTGAGCATCTGAACTTTTGGCGTCTTACTTACAGTAAACCTTCTAACTTGAGAATTTTAGCACAATTTCTACTTATAAGAAAATTCCAGCTGTATTTAGATTATGCTGACATAATTACTTTTCATCCATTTTTACTTAATATCAGACTGTACTTGTAGCCAAAGAAGGTACATAAAATTGTGTGCCGCGTAAGATATACTACCTAGCTGCAGAAAGAGCTGTCATTTTTATAGTTTCAGAACTTTACTCATTTATTGGGTAGTTTATTTCAAATGGGTCTTTGTTTTAGTCTACTTTTTGTTGCCTGTAACAGAACACCTGAAACTGGGTAATGTATAAAGAAAAGGAATTTATTTATTATAATCATGGAGGCTGAGAAGTCAAAGGCCAAAGGGCTATGTCTGGTGGTGGTCAAAGGGCCTTTTTGCTGGTAGAGGCTCTGCAGAGTCCTGCAGCTTACACAGGACATCACATGGCCAGGTGGGCTGAGTGTGCTGGCTCAGGTCTCTCTTCCTCTTCTTATAAAGCCTCCAGTCAAACTCCCATACTAACTCTTTAATCTATACACTCATCAATCCATTAGTCTGTGAATGGATTAATCCACTCATGAGGTGGAGATCTCAGGGCCCAATCATGTCTTGAAGGCCCCACCTTTCAATACTGCTACATTGGGCATTAGGTTTCAATAAGAATTTCAGAGGGACAAATATTTAAACCATAGCAGGTCTATTACTGTAAGGTTTTATTCATTTGTGAGCATTTGATGAAATAATTTACTATTTAAAAGCAAAAATTTGGGGTTAAATAAAAGAATCTGATAACTCTTTTGATAGGGAATTGCAGGTCCTAACAGAAAACAAATCTAAATTACTTTGCACTCCAATAATCAGTCAACCAATTTTTAGTAATTCTAGGAGACAGAGGGGGTTTATAGTTAGCAATTCATGTCGGATATATATATATATATATATGCATCTGTGTATATATATGTGCATGTATATATGTATGTGTGTATATATATATATATGTGTATATATATATATATATATATATACACATACTTTTTTTTAGGTCTGTTGAAGTAAAAATCTAACTGTACAGACTAGCCAGAGAGAAGTCAGATAAGGTTGTATTTAATTCTAGGCAAATCAGATGGCCTTGAGCAATTTGTTATGTTATTTTCCAGCATTGGTGAGTGACCTAATCTTTCTTAGTCTTTTGCAATTTTTGCAACAGAGGAAATTGGCCTTGTTTTATTTGTTCTCCTCTTATTAAGCTATCAAATGTGATCCTACACCAGTTATGGTTTTCAAGCATGATAAATGGCAGAATCACATTCCAGATTGAGTTGTTAAATACATTTATTTCACTCGCCTTGGTAAGATATGATTTGCTACAACTGTTTTTTCACCTTTGATTTTACATTAAAGGCAAGTCATCTGAAGGAAGATGAAACAATTGTCAAAGAGTATAGAGTGCAGAGGTAAGAGAATCATTCAGAAGAATCATAGACCTTCAGCTTTAACTCTTATTGAAAAAGGAATTTAATTCAATATTTATGGAAGTTCAGAAATGACTGAATAGTTCTTTTTATTCCATGTCTTCTTTGCTTCCATTTAGCTGGAATGTACTGGACAAGATTAGAAATGGCTGTTCTTTCAGTTTTTTTATGGTTCAGACTAAAAGCAAAGTGCCAGAGTTCTTAAAAGTAATCTCTCTTTATGAGATTCCAAGCCCTTGTGCAGACTCAGAAAGTGAAGACAACATCTAGGTTTTTAAAGAATTTATCAAACTGTATATAACATACTAAACTTTTGAAATTTTTCTCATGGCTAGTTGATGACACAACCTTCCACTCCGGGTCAACCCCGCCTGCCCTAAACCTTCTTCCAAAGCAAGAAAAACAAAGGGAAAGACACAGCTAAAACCTATTAAAATGCTGCAGAAGCCAAACATTTTTCTATTGTGTCTGCATCACATGATATCCATTTTCTTCCCTCAATTCTTGGAATAATATCACTCACAACTCAAAATCTTACATTTCAGAGTTTTTAGCTCTAGCTGAATCATACTGGATGAGTTAGAAAGTCCTAGCAGTGAATTTATAAAGAGAATGTTGACAGAGCTTGGATTCTCCTAGTGCTGGTGGGTACCATGATTACAATAATGGTTTCCTTTAAAACTCTTCCATTAAATGTTCCAAACAGTGGAATTTGTAGTTTTTCCTTTGGTCCTAAGATCAAAAAAAAAAAAAAAAAGAAAAAGAAAAAGAACAATTTTACATTTCTAAGCTGGATAGCATCTATGTTTCCACAATTTCTGTGGGAAAGCAATCCACCCTTTCTCAGTTTATTGAAAACCACCATCTTGGCTTCAATACGTGCCATTACAGGCACTTTCATTTCGTCTCATATCTCCTTTTAGGAAGTAAGAGTCTGTCTATGCTACTTTTTTGTTTGTTTGTTTGTTTGCTTTCCTTCCCACTGTGGTTGGCTTTCAAAGACTACATACAGTAAATGAAAAGTGGTTTGAAAAACTGAAGATAGGGTACCGTAGTGGTTAAGGGTATAACCCTAGACACACTGTTTAGTGCCCTTTGGTAGCTGGGTGACTTAGGCAAACCATGTAACTCTAAGTGTCCCTTTTACCACCTGTAAAATGTGAATACTAATAGTATCTTCCTCAGAGGGCTTTGGTAAAAATTAAATAAAGTAACAAATGGAATATGACTAGATGAACACCAACAATCGATGCTTTCATCAGAAGCTTTATTTATTTATTATTATTTTTTAGAGATGAGTGGGGTGGTCTCACTATGTTGCCCAGCCTGAACTTGAACTCCCAGACTTAGGGGTCCTTCTGCCTCTGTCTAGATGCTTTATTTTTAACAGAGAATTTGGATATATTTTCTAGTAGCAATTATCATCTACGATAGCTTTTTTTGCAACAAGCATGTTTAAGTGTTTTCATTTTAAAATAAAATTAATTGAAGCCAATTTACTCATTGGACAACTCTTTATTGAGTGCCTACTGTGTGCCATTTGGGGAACACAGCTTCTTCCTCCAAGGAGCCCATAGCCACTGTATTTGTGTTTTGAGAATAATCTTGATGTTAGAAAAGACTTCTTAAAGGTTGAACAGAATGTGCACAAAATTTTGCTCTTTGTGTTTTAGAATGTGATTTAAGAAAGCAAAATACCATTATTTTGACTCTTCATGTGGACTGTAAAGTTTAAGTTGCAGAAAAAGGTGCCTTATGGTTTAAATAACCCAGAACCCCAATACAGATGGATACTGTTAATAAACAACTGTAATAATACTTTGGAAAGTAATTTTTGTTCACCAATAACCTTTGCTTCTCTTACCATGTCTACCAAAGTAAAGCCCAAAGGGAATCTTATCTATAACTTAAATGTCTACCTTTTGACAGAGCCTTTTGAATTTCTTTTCAAAAATAAAACAATATTGTTACATAGGAAAGAAAAATGCTTTTTAGGATTTGGTATTATTTAGATATTTCTCTTACACTAAGAAAAATTGAGGCCTGAAAAAGAGTGGGTCCTACCTTACCACTTTGTGTTTTTGTTTTTTTTACTTATTTATTCCAAGGTTGATCCACTATTGACTTGAAGTAAATTAAAAGACAAACAAAAATTAATCAATCACAGTCAGTTATAGATTGCTGTTATTTCTCTTAAACAAACAAATGAAAAAAGTGGTAAAATACAGCTAAGAATGCAGAATTAAATTCTTAGTAAGAGGTATCTAAGAGTAGAAATTCAAGAGAAAGGGGAAAGGACAATTGCTATTGCTCTGTCTTAAATTTTGCATTTAATTTACTAGGAAAAATGTAAATGAACAAACTTTGAACCATCCTGATTCCTGAGAAAAGTGATTGTAATTCTAAAGTGTTTTTAATGAAATAAAATGACTTTTTTGGAACCTTTAGTAAGTTGATTGTTACCCTACACGTATTAATTATTTAGTGTGTATTAGAATATCTTTACTGTGATTTCTCAACTCTCTCTGATTTGGCTTGTCAATTTAACAATAAATATTTTTGTGTGTCTATTATATTCAAGACCCTGAAGGTGAAGAGTGGGTCAGGTTTTTTTTTTTTTCTATTTTACAACAAATTATAATGTTTATGCTAGGGTTTATTCCCCCCAAGATATCTTTTACCTTTGTTACATAGATTGTTCTGACAAAAAAAAAAAAAAAAAAGCTTTTATCAGTTTAAGGATGATACCTTGTATTCTGAATCAAATATTTTTCTATCATGAACGGTTGTTAAGTTTTATCAAATGAGTTTTTTTTCCTGGACCTTTTGAAATGTCCAAATGATTTCCCTCTCTTTCTTTTTTTTGTTCTATAAGTTTGTTGACTTTTGTTAATAGACTTCAAATATCAAATCACTTTCATAGTTTTTGGGAAAATTCATTTTGGCTGTGATGTTTTATCCTGTTTATATTGTCACTGGATTTGATGTGCTAGTATTTTGTGTGTGAGTTTTATATCTATGTTCATGAATCAGATTGGCTTGTTATGTTTCATCCTGGTAAAATTCTTTTCATATTTTGGTGTCACCGATGTGCTGTGTTCATTAAATAAGATTGGAAATATTTCCTTGTTTCTCTTCTCTGGGAAACTCTGTGTAAAGTTGGTACTATTTCTTCCTTAAGTGTTTTATAGGAATCAATGATGAAATCATTTGGACCTAAAGGTTTCTTCCTGGGAGAGAAATTACAGACCTAATTTCTTTCATAGATACAGTACTATTTAGATTTTTACTTATCTTTTTCTGTGGTCAATTTGCCTCCCTCTCTCTTTCCCTGTCTCCCTTCCTTTCATGGTTTCCTTTTTCCCTTACACAGCTGTTTCTGTGGGGAAAGGGCCCTCACCAGACCCGACCAGGCTGGTGAAGTGATCTTGTATATCCAGCCTCCAGAACTGTGAGAAATACATGTCCCTTGTTTAAGCCACCCAGTCTGTAGTATTTTTGTTAGAGCAGCCCAAACCAAGACAAAGGTGATTACTGAGTGATGTGATAAAATGACTAGGGTGTGAGGGGCTGGGTGCTATTTCAGAGAAAGAGGACAGGCCAGAAAATCCTCTCTGTAGAGGCAACCTGTGAATGGAAGGATAAGAATGAGCCAGGTGTGAATAAGCCAGAGTGTGTGTGGAGGGGAGAGGAGCAGGCTCAGAGACACACAGGTAGGAAAAGGCCAGAAACGAGGGCCTGAGGCTGGTGGTGATGGGCCGTGGAGAGAGCAGGAGAGGCCATGTGGTGAGCAAAAGCCCAGCCTTTTCATGCAGAGCCCGGTGGGCCAAGGTCAGGAACCCAGTGGAAGTCCTTCAGCCAGTGCAGTGTCCTCTAATCTACATTTGCAGTACAAAGACCCCTCCGACAGGTGACAGAGAAGGACTAGAGAGAGGCAAGAGGGGAGGCAGGGAGACCAGTGAGGAGGCTGAGGCTCTGACCCAGGACGGAGATGACACTGATTAGGGTGAGAGAGGCTTCAGGGCAAAGGGAAACCGGCTAGACATGGACACTGCAGCTGGAACCAACAGGGCTTGCTGATGGGTGACATCTGGGGAATAAAGCACATTTCTTAGTATTTTAGAAACTTTCAATTTTGTGTTATGGGTAAATGCTAATGGCAACATCTTAACTGAGTGGTTCAAATTCTTAGCTCAGTTTTTGTAAGTTAAAAGGTTGATATTTACTGGGATAATTATTTTTTGCTCTCTCTTTTTTTTTAATTCAGAAGAAACAGGCCAGTATTTTTTTTTTCTTTTTTTAAATAGAACAATAATTTCAGCTTTGTAGTTGTCCTTGAAGACCTTGTGTATGTCCTTCAACCTCAGGGAAACACCTGTTTCTCTGGCTTTCCAAGTTCACAAACACCCAGAAAAGGAGATATAATAATAGAATTTTGTCATCGATGTTAGACTGGAGATTAAAAGAAAATAGCAATACCTCTCCCTAGGCTTTCCTCATTATTCATGTGCATTTCTCTGGAATTTTATGACCTGAAGAAAAGCAAATGATTTTTATGTAACCTTATTCGAAACAAACTTAATCTACACCAGTGATTCCTCAATTTAATGTGCACATAAATCATCTGAGGATTTTTTGGAAATGAAGAGTCTGACTCCCTAAGTCTGAGGGGGCCCAAGATTCTGCATTTTTATTCTGCATTTTATTCTGCACTGGTTGCAGAATACACTTGAACATGAAGGATCTCAGTATTATTCTACTTTAGGCCTCTTACCAGCTACATGGTATTAATCACTTAGACTTTTATTTTTTCAGTATCATCAAACTGGAGAAACTGATCTGTGAGAACTTAAAACTTCTTTGGCAAGCAGAATAAAGAAATAAGACATTCCCCCCCTCCCTAGAATTCTTTATAGATTTGTAATTACTTTCTGTACTTGGTCTCAAAAAGCCCAGGATATTGATTGTTCTCTGGCATTTTCTTTACCCTATAGACGAAGAATCTATTTACAATTCCGTATAGTGACTATTTCCCTAAACATTCCCAGCTTCTTTCAAGATGAACTCTGTACCATCACTAGAAAAAAAGTTCAATGGCCTTTTGGGGACATCTACAATATGATCCCAAATAGCTTTCTTTCAACATCTGATGTTCAAAGGCCACAGAATTTTAAGATCTCTTTTCTAGTTAGCATTAACCATATGTAATTTTCCTCTGAAAGCATTTGTTGCTTTTGGAAAGACCCACATTTTGAAAGGAAAAAGCACATTACAGTTTAGATAAGATACTGAGGAAGGAGAGGATTTAATTTAAGAACTTTATTTCTCTCACAATGTTTTTATAGGAATTTTCAAACACACAGAAAAAAAAATTGTGCAGTGAACTAATTTTAATGAGGAAAACTGTGAAAAATTAGCATGTCCATATTGTCTGTAGACTCATGAATTAGAAGGTGCAGTAATTTATTCCCCTGGGAGGCCAAGGAAGCATAGATAAGTACAACACTAAAAGTAAAATCACACTAATATTGGTACACAAATTCTTGGTGGTAGTGTTGTGGGTCCATCTGTAACTTGTTTACTTGTTTAATTAGTTTTTTTCCAACAATTATAAATTTTCCATAGACCAATATGATTGTAGATATTACTATTTTTTAAAAAAGTATCTTTCAATGTGAACTTATTAGCAAATTTTTAGCCGCTTATGTTCTAAATTAGTGCTGGACAATGGAGTTGGTATTTTAATTTTATGCAGGATTACAGCTCAAGTCAACTCTGTGTCTGCCAACCTTCGAAGTGAACAGTTTCCCAGCTCAATAATCCTGGGGGCTGATTGTGACCCCTGTTCATTTCTTGACGCAGTCCATCACTGCAAAATGACTCAATCCATCTTCCTTCCATCTCCCTGTAAGTGTAGCCTTTAGACCTTTTAAGGGTATTCTGTGATTTTTTTTTTTTTTTGGTTTATAATTATTTTTCTAAATATTTACTGAGCCTCTACTTTTTAATGAGCATGATGTTAGGGACATAGAAGCAAAGCAAATACAGGCTCAATCTTCATGCAGCTTAGAATTTAGTGAAGTAATAGAGTAAATAATTTCTATCAGTTACTAAGCCAAGAATCTGCTATAATTTACTTACTTTGGTTGATAAACAAAAAAATATATTGTGATGTTGCTAAATTCCATCAGCTGCCATTAGTTGTTATCCTGTCAGTGTAAATATAAGCACATCCTAAAAACGGAGTTAGATTCTGTTTACTGTAATACCCTCGGCCATATGTCCAACATGTTGAAATTCTGATTCTGAGCTAGCAACTCAAAAACCATAGTAAGACCTGACTTTATTACTCCTTTTTATTCTAGAGAAAAATTCAAAGTTTTTGTTGCTCTTTTATAGATTTTGTATTAAACAAAAGAAAAACATAGAAATTTGTCAACATTGCCATTTTTACACAAGTCAGTAATGTTCCTAACGTGCCTTCTGGCGTGTTTCTTTTGGTCACCTCAGGACAAGCAGCGTAACCACATCCCCCGAGCATCCTGTGCTCCTCAGAGCTGTGACCTGTGCAAAGCCACACATGCTTTTGAGAACTTTTGGGCTGAATCTGAGCAGGGTCTGGGAGAAAAGGTTCCCAGGGACTGAGGTAAACAGAGATGCAAAGCAGGATGTGGTTATCCTAAAGGTTTCATCACCAGGGGAATCATCACTTCCAGCTAAGGCTTCCTTCCTTCTCGAGACTGAACTTTTGGACAGTTTGTAGTGGGGGGAGGTCAGGACCATGGGAGGGGGAGGCTGTTTTTTCCAGGCATTTGTGGAGCTTTCTACCCACCTCCTGGACTCCTGGTCTCTCACGGCTCAGGGAAACTGTTAGAGATTGAATTGTGTCCTCCAAAATAATATGTTGAACTGCTAACCCCCAGAACCTTTGAATGTGAACTTATTTACAAATAGGGTCTTTGCAGATATAATTGAGATGAGGACATACTGAATTAGTATGGACCCTGATCTGATGGAGACGAGGGAGATTTGGACACAGACACACACGTGGAGGAAGATCATGTACAGAAGGGGGCAGAGATTGGAGTGATGTCTCAACAAGCCAGAGAATGCTGAGAGTTGTGAGCACTTACCAGAAGTGAGGAGAGGCAAGGAAGGGTCTCCCCTCCAGAACCTCCAAAGAGAGCCAAGCTCTGCCAATGACTTGCTTTTGGACTCTGACTTCTGGAACTGTAAGAGAATAAATCTGTGTGGTTTTAACTTACCCAGTTAGTTTTGGAACTAATACCCTAATCCGTAGAAAAAGGCATCATCCAAGATGTGAACAGGAAACCTTTCTGTTCCCTCATCCCTTCCAGGTCCAGTGGGAACTCTCCCCTAGCCTCCAGAATAGGTGGCTTTTTCAATCTTCCAGTGTCACCCTTCCTATGCCAGAGCTAGAGCACAAGTTAGGCATTCGTCCTGGGACACAGTCAGGTGCCTTCGACATGCCTGGAGCATATGCCCGGGACTCCAGAGGCTGAGTCTTTTTCAGGTGCCCCAGGGTGCAGTTCCTCACCCAGCTGCCCACTGCAGGCCTGTGTTCCAGCATGCCACAGGCTTGGACACCGTGCCCAACATCAGTGGGGCCTCACACGCACCAGTTTTTCAGCTTGCTCTCTGTAGCCAGACCATCCTCTCTCCAGAATGCTCTTCATTATTGCCTAATTGCCAGAAAGACTTGGGATTTCTTACCTAACGTAACAATAAATTACTGATTACCCAGGGAGAAAGTATTTTTGGGGTAATATATTGAGATACGTAATATATACATACATACATGTACACACATATGGCTGCGAACTGGCACCACGTGTGTGTGTATTTTAGTCTCTTCTTAGACTATCTTCACTAGCTTCCTATTCCTTGGTGAATAAAGTCTAAGACAGCTCTTGGCCTAGCATTCAAAACTGGCCCCTATCTGCCGGCCAGCCCTCTTAAATGTATTCTAGAATCTAGCAGAACTCTTTGGTGAGCCATTTTCCATCTCTCAAAACCCAGCTTACGCATCAACTTCCATAAGAAGTATCTTTCCTCATTTCAACACTCTGTTTTAAGAAACCATAATACTTTGTTTATATCTCTCTAATCACATTGCCCAATGTGGTATCGGTTTTTTGTATGTTTGTCTAATCCTCATTTCCTGGGCCTATGCTGTAAATGGTAGGTAGAAAGTTTTTTCTTATTAAAAAGAGAATTAGTAGCACAATGTATTTGTGAGAACTGAGAGCACAGAATTTGAGGGATGCTCCATTTTTATTTTATTTTATTCTTTTTTTTTTTTTTTGAGACAAAGTCCCACTTTGTTACCCCAGTAGAGTGCTGTGGCGTCATAGCTCACAGCAACCTCAAACTCTTGGGTTCAAGTGATCCTTTTCCCTTAGCCTGCCAAGAAGCTACAGGCATCCACGATAATGCCCTGCTATTTTTACAGAGACAGGGTTTTGCTCTTTCTCAGGCTGGTATCAAACTCTTGAGCTTAAGCAATCCACCTTCCTCAACCTCCCACGGTGCTAGGCTTAGAGGCACGAGCCCCCGCGCCTGACTGTGCTCCACATTTAGAGGCGTTTTCATTGGTGTTGTTGTCATTGCCACAGCTAACACTTAGTACCTGCTTCTTCTTTGCCAGGCAATGAACTGCATAGATTACTTTGTGTTCTTTGTGCTAATGCTTGCTGCTGTTCTTATTCATTTTAGCATCCTGCATGGAACACGCACAGGTGCAGAGGCTCAATAAATGTTCACCAAAAGATGGATCTAGATGGCAAGTGCGTATAGAAAATGAGAGTGTTGATTTCCTTCTCTTGACCTAAATAGACATATCATCATTAAGAAAATGATGAGTGGGGGCAAGGCACAATTGTTAAGAGGGACTTTACCTAACAAATGTAACCAGTGTAACCTGGTTTCTTGTACCCTCAATGAATCCCCAACAATGAAAAAAAAAAGAAAGAAAATGATGAATGCATTGATTCCTGAGGAAACTAATCCAAAGGAAGTCTGTTTGTCTTGGAGTATGCTCTAAACTGCAGAGGGGGATTTATGAATGAGGAATGGGTGAGGAAAGTTCTGAACCATAATCCTAACGTGTTCCTATTTTCTTATCTGTGTGGATACAAAGATACACTAATATAAAGTCAACTCTTTTGACTTTTTTAAACCGTGGTCCTTTTGTGCTTATGTGATAGGAAGAAAAGCAAACTGAAAGCAACATGTGAAATGCACGGCACGAACCATTTATTCCACCATTTTGCACATGATACATAAGGAGAAGTAACCTATAAAACTCTGAAATACAGGGCGGTGCCTGTGGCTCAAAGGAGTAGGGTGCCGGCCCTGTATGCTGGAGGTAGGTGGTGGGTTCAAGCCCAGCCCCAGCCAAAAGCCACCAAAAAACAAAAACAAAAACAAAAACCTCTGAAATACAGCTATATAGTTCTTCTGTAATAATTGAAATTGTTCATTGAAACAATAGTAGAAAGAGCTAAGCATGTATGGGTTTTTTTGTTTGTTTGTTTGTTTGTTTTTTTTGATGTTCAGACCAGGTTTAATGAAAGGGGC
Source organism: Otolemur garnettii (assembly GCF_000181295.1). NCBI lineage: Eukaryota > Metazoa > Chordata > Mammalia > Primates > Galagidae > Otolemur > Otolemur garnettii. Next base: position 26,281,275 of record NW_003852397.1, read on the forward strand.
AGAGACCCACTTGGGCAAAGATGGCATCTGCACCAAGGTTGGTGGGAAGCTTGTTTTTATACTGGGTGTAGCGGGAGGAGGATTCCACAGCTTGCTGGAAGGGTCTGATGGGCTAGGGTTTTTCCGGTGGAACTCTTGAGGTGGGATAGGTAGGCCTTTTGTTCTAAGGGAGGAGGAGGTGGATGGGTTTAGGCCCCCAACATTCCTGATTCTTGTTAAAAGGGTTAATGGCTTCTCCTGGTTATCCTCAGTGGGATGAGTCAGGTGTTGCTGGGCTGCATAGGTTTGGGGTACATTAAGAGAGGGTTTGGGACTAGTAGGAATTGGGTTGCAACTGTGGCTGACACCTTTTGTTACCCTGTCTTGAATAAATGAGGACAGGAATTGGATGGCATAAAGGGACAATGGATAAGATAGGAGGGTTGCAGTGAGGGAGCATGAAGGGTGAGAGCTAGTGTCTCCATGGCTGTCCAACTGGGATCCCTCATTTTGAGATCATAGGTGTATAGCTTGTTACTGAAGTCAGGGGACAGTCAGCCTCTTGGTTCAAGCTAGACTTGTTGTAGAAATAGGAGGTCTTCTGTAAAAATGTATAATGGCTTCCTTCCCTTGCTGTGATGCCTAGCCCCATGATGGGAGGGATTAGTTGGAATGTTTGCTTCTTAATAACCTTTTATTTTCCTATCAGGGTCCAGCCTGTGTGCTCAGCGTCTGGTGACTGAGCAGAGCTCAGCACAGCTCACAAGAGGCTCCCAACAACCCGGCTACCTTGTGGATTTGGCGTTACATTCAGACAACTTCGAAAAGCAGTTCAGATTTTCTGTTTTTTTCTTTCTTACTTTGTATTTCTTTCCGTAAGAAAGCTGAGTCTGACCTATTTTTAGGATTTGGCCCATGGACTCGAACTTGGTGGTTTTTGTTTCACTGTTGTTGTTTTTCTTCTTTTAGGTGGAAAAAAAGAAAGCACAGAAGTCCTGGCTACCACAACTAGAAAAGCATCAGACCTTTCTTCTTTTAATTATACACTTGAAGATATACTAGGGTGGGTATGTGTTTCTGTATTTCCTGGAAATTGTGGGATTTTATTTCCCCTAAGCCCTTCTAACCTTTTCCTTTAAATAACTCACTGGCACTTAATGGTCCTTACAAGGATGACATCATCACAACACCCTAAAATTAATCTACCTGTTAGTTTCCATTTTATTTGTAACGATTTTTTAACCATAAAAATCCTATGTTTTTTCCCTGGTGTGATTTCCCATCCTACCCTTTGTCTATCTTCTAAATCCCTGGATCTCCCCTTAGCTGAAGAAGGTTGAACTAAACTCCTTCACCACTCCTAAGAGTTTAGATAACTTAGAGGAAGTTATTTGACACTGAGATTATCCCATCAAAATATGATGACCTTTATTCCCTTTCAGTACTCTCCTGAGTCTCAATGTTAAAGATAATAAATAACCTTAATTTGTTATCAAGTGCTTCCATTACCAAAGTTACTGAATATTATACGTGTATCTTTGAACTGGTTTCCAAGACTGGCAGGATTGGAATGCTCCTATCTCTTCCATTGCCTTAGGCAGATGCAGGACTTTAGTTTTGGAAATTAGGATTACAAATACAGAAAGGCATGATAAGCAATTGAAATGTTTAATCATCAAAATTAGGGTATGTTTATTATTTCAGTAGATGGGAAAACTGCAAGCTGACTACCAAAAAATAACGGTCATCATTTTTATTCCTAAGTTTGTTTTGGAGGTTCGGTAGCATCCACTGAACTTTTCCCCCTATCATCTTAACACATCTTTTTCATGTTTGACAGTCTGGCCAGGATTGGAAACAGAGGTGTGAAGGAATTGCGAGAGTGGCTGTTTTTGCAGTACTTTTGGCTAGAAGTAAAATAAGCAGGAAATTCTAAAATGCCTTGAGAAACTTTGTCTTGAAGAAAATTTTAGCTGAATTTTTTAAAATATGAGGTTTAGAGAATTAGGTTAATATTCAAATGAGAATGGGAATTTATATAGATAATAGACAGCAATCGTAATCACAGGTGTTCTAACATCTGTATGCCTATATGGTACTTTCTAGGGTTTTCAATGATTTTTTACTTTTTCTCCTCTGGTGACTACAAACGTTGGTGGTATTACTTCCATTTTAGAAATGAGGCAAATGAAGTGTGATGTTCACAAAGTTTGTTTTGTTGCCAAGCCTAGGGCAGTATCTTTCACCTGTCAGGCACTCATCTATATTTTGAAATTTCTTGATATGGGTGTAGATCAAGCATATTCTGAAACTCAGTAGTGTTGAGGTCTGTTCCCTGTATCATTTGTGAGGAGAAATTCAACTCTTCACTTTTTGAATAATCTTTAAAAAAGACATGTTACGTGCTTAACTATGCATGTGCTTGTGCTTGGTTTCTAGAATCAAAATGTTCCATAAGTCATTCTGCTATTTCAGAATTTATAAGGGGTTATAAGTCAACACTGATTTGAAAGAATGTAAGCATCAGATCCCAATTCCAAGAAGAATGATTAGTTTTTGATTAAAAGGAAGAAGAATTTGGATTTAAACTTTATAAAGTGGTGTGGATGCCTATATAAAATAAAATAAAAGCACATAAAATTAGTATGTTATTATTCTAAGAGTGTGGCAAAACTGAATTTGTTAGCTTAAAAACTTGTTTGGAAGCGTTCTCACACATTTTTAATGGGATAAAGTTTCAAAGATATTATTAAACCCTAGTGGCAATGCTTTGTTTGAATCAATATGATGATATTTTTTAAATATTTGAATGTAACCCTTTATGAATGTATGAATGTTCTATGTATCCTGAAAATGGAGATAACTATATGGTGGCAGTAAGCATGAATATGTTTCAGAACATCTGAATGACTGTTTTAATGCCTATTGGGATGAAGCTCAGTATAGAAAGTAGGTATATTGGTTGGATGTAGTTCAAAACTATATCATTCAAGAAATGATGCTCTTGCTTTTCAGCCACAGCAATACATAAAAATTATATATATATGCATATATATATATACTTCATTCTAATACTTGATAAGGAGTTTATTACATTATATTATAGTAATCCTGATATAGAGAGTTATGATTACATAGAATATTCAGTTTTCATGATCTAAATACAGAAATGTTTTTTATATGTCAACTTGACTGTGCTACAGGGTGCCCAGATTAAACATTATTTCTCCAGTGTGTCTGCAAGAGAGTTTTAGATAAGGTTGGCATTTGAATGGGTAGACTTAGTAAAGTAGATTGGAGAGCACCACCCAATATGTTGAGGGGCTGAGTAGAACAAAAAGGTGGAAGAAGGAAGAATTTGCCCTCTTTTCATTCTGCCTAGTTGAATGAACTGATATATTCAATCTCATCTTCTCCTGCCCTTAGACTGGGTTTTACAACATTGGCTCTGTTGATTCTTAGTCCTTAGGACTCAGCCTGAAATTACACAACCAGCTTTGCTGAGTCTCCAGCTTGCAGATGGCAGACTGAGATTTCTCAGCCTTCATAATCACATGAGCCAATTCTTCACAGCCATAACATATTACTGGCTCTGTTTCTTTAGAAAATCTTCATAAATACAGGTAGATTTCCACTTATTATGAGGAAGCTACTGTTGAAAAGAGCTGTTGGAAGTTTGATTGGACTGCCTCAGAAGGTTATAAATTTCCTGTCAGTGGAGGCAGTCAATCAGACTTGTACTGGATTATCCAGCATTGGGTAAGATTTAGTTAGACTATCTTGGAAGTCTCTATGATTCATTGCTGATGGAGGACATCAGCTTCAAGAGAGAATGGCAGAATAGTGCATCTGGAAAGAACTTCAGAAACTACTTAGTCCCAATCTTTCATCTTTCAGAGAAGGAAAATGAGACATGGAGAATGCAAATGTCTTATCCAAGGTCAAATAGCTAATATGTTTTAGAGGATTTCTTTGACAGGAAGCTATCCTTTTGGTTTTATTTAGAACCCAATAAAATATAACTGTATCCCCAGTGATTTGTCTGCCTGTGGTGTGGGGGAAAACTGGACAATTACTGAATGCAGAAAGTCTTATTTTAGGGCTAATAACTTTTATGTGACATATATAACCACAAAGAACCTTTTTTGAACCTTTTTTGTACCTTTTTGTACCTAGTTATTAAAAAAAGCCATGGTTCATGCTATGGTTTAAAAGTCCTCTTCAAATAGGACTATTGTTGTAGGCATTAACTACAACAAATGGGACTATTTTGTAAGCATTAACTACCTTCTAAGTTTTAATTCATTTCGAAGAGGTTATGTATATTTGTGGCAATGAGGATGTGTCTCATAAGGATTGTTAACAAAAGTATCTTCTAGTGAGAGCAAAGGGGAAGATCAGCAATAAGAGGTAAGTACTAAGAGTTCTGAATTCACTTCCATTTGTTATCAGCCATTCCTTATGGAACATGAGGCAAAAAAAGGTCCGGTGTTTTGTTGGTAGGAAGAGCAGCCATTCAGCTTGATCGAGTTCAGAAGGGCTCCCGTGTTGACTGCTAATCAGCCATTATTCTGTGCCCCTGAGCACCCATCCCTTGTCCCACCCCTGCTTGTGCCTTGGCTGCCCCCACCCTATACATACACACACATACACCCACTCATATTGTAACTGAAATGTTGACATTTCTTTTAGTTGGTTGTATACTGAGAATTAATTTCTAGCCAAAATGATATGAGTCTTGTTCAACAAACTGGTTTTAGGCTACCCAAGACAATTTTCAGTCTTCAGAATCTGTTCTTTCAGTGAGTCAGGTTTTTGATAATGACTGTAAAGTGGTGGGAAATTTCTTAATCACCTCTGCCATACAGTTTGAGGAACTTTTTATGAAGGTATTTTATTACGTCTTTAAATCCTCTCCTATTATATTCAAAATATTTTCAGAGCATTCTGCAGATATATCCATAATGAAGTTATTCAGATAATGGAGGAGTTTTTTTTTTTTTTTTTTTTTTATCATTGGTGGTGTTGTGGCTTTTAAAATTTTCTAGTTGATTGAAAGGATGGAGGAAATCAAAAGATCTTCTCTTAAAACCTTGCATATTATGCATGTGAGGCACTTAAATAATGAAACAGTCATCGTTTATGGAGTGCTTACTATGTACCAAATAGTGTGCTGAGTCCTTTATATATAATCATCTCATTTAATTCTTATACTAACCCTGTGAAAGAGCCCTTTTATCATTTCCATTTTATGGATGAGGAATTTGGTGGTTCAGAGTATTGAAATAACTTACAAATTACATTGCCAGGTCACAAGTGGTAGATTAAGGATGTAGACCTCAATCTGTCTAGTTCTGTTGGGAGCTGTAAAGGAATCAGAAGCTGAGCTTCATTTCCATCTTTGAAGAACCCTCAGGCCTGGATTCATACACAGGCCATAGTCTACCCTAGGCCACTTCCAGGCTCTGGTGCAGGCTTGCTCTTATCACTTGGACCTGTTCTAGAATCCTCTGCCCTGTGAATTGAGCATTAGTTCAAGGTTGGAGTATAGTTCAGCGCAGTGGACATAGGCAATACTTGTATAATTATGGAGAGACCTCTGTAGTTCAAACCCAGAAAAAAACATCTCATTAATAGCTGCTTTGCTTCTACTTCACTGTCCTCAATAGTCCATCCCTTTTGTTCCCACCTCCATCATTCTGTTTATGTGTCATCCAGATTCTCCTATTTCCAAGTATAAATCCCAGATCATCTTTCTTGATCACCATAGATACACATATTCCAAGTTAAAAAACACTGGATTATAGAGTGGTTGAATTGAGAAAGTGAAGCTCAGGAGTGAGAGTAGGCATTGTATAAAAGCATCATATAAAAATTTCTTTTTCTTCCTCTGTGGGATTATCTCAGTGTTTTGGTCATAGTAGACATTCGAAAAATATGTGAATGGATTTGGAGGAATTATGTCATGGTATAGCAGTGATGTTTATAAAACTCTTTGGAAGATTTTTCTGATGGGGGAGAAAGATGAAAAAATACTTATTAGACACGTTGCTACTGAGAGTAAAGGGGGAAAAACTGAGTTTAACTTTGTAAAGAATGAAGAAAGGTTCTTATTCATGAAAATCCATTCCAAATGATTTCAACTTATATTTAAGAACTAATGACTTAGTTCTGGGAAGACTTAATTGCTTCTGCTGTGGTAGTCATTGAGCAAAGCAGATGAAAGGCAGCTTTTTTTGATGCTCTGTGGTACATTTATTTTACATGTACTCCTGCCAGACATCTGGAGGATATGCTTATGATAGGATGATGAGTCAATTACCTCTGGGGACATAATTTCTAGTAGTATTTTACTTAAAATAAGTAACAATGATTGCCACAATAAACTCCCAAATCCTAATGGCTTGACACAAATAAAGGTATATTTCGTGCTTATGCTAGATCCAAAGTGAATAGAATATTCCTTGTCAGTGAGCAGTCACTCTGTGGTCCTTTGGGGACCCAGGCTTTTGCATCCAGCTAGAAAATGAGGGAACAAAGAGAAACAGAAGAGGCTTCTTAATGCTGCAATTTGAGCCATAGAGTAAAATCACGGGTGAAAATTCAGATATATGGCCACAAGCACCTGCAAAGAGAATTTATTTATTTTTTTTCTGAGACAGAGTCTCACTCTGTTGCCCAGGGTAGAGTGCCATGGCATCAGCCCAGCTTGCAGCAACATCAGACTCCTTAGTTCAAGCAATCCTCCTGCTTTAGCCTCTTGAGTATTTGGGACTACAGACATCTGCCACAATGCCTGGCTGATTTTTTTTATTTCTAGTGGAGATCTAAAATAGTGGGGTCTCACTCTTGCTCAGGCTGGTCTTGAATTCCTGAACTCAATGGATCCTCCCACTTTGGCATCCCAGATTAAAGGCATGAGCCACTGCACCAGCCAACGTCATCAATTGTTGACGTAGATGTAAAAAAGGAAGAAGAAAAGGACTTTAGTGAACATATACCAGTCTTAGGCACGAGGTGGCCTTGGAGCCACCAGCCAAAGCCTGTTATTTCAAAAACAATTAGCTTTATCAGTGATTTACTTCAAGAAATGAGACTTCAGAATCAGAAAAAAAATTAGCTTGCTAATTAATTCTTTGTTGTTAGTTCTCTTAAATTTGTTTTACTTTCATTATTAATTATATTTTTCCTTTCAAATTTTGAAAAGTTTAGAACATGTAGTGAACTCTGCCTAAGGAAATATGACATGTGGTTTTTGTCAAGAAATTAGCAGGATGTAGGAATCTTGGTGTCAAAAATCAGAAAAAGGCCCAAGTTATACACTAAAATTATGAAAGTGGTATTATAATTAAGTTTGTTTATAGAATAATTATTTGAATTAATTTTAAAGAAGTCAGAGGACTTCTTATTTTGTCTATAGTGTGTTCTCAGAAAATATACTTTTAAGAAAAGATACTTTGATTACTCTGTCAGGCAGATCTAAGAGAGTGTTGTCAACAAGGGGCCTTAACCTGGCATGTGTCAAGAATGTAAGTCTGGTCGTGAAAAAGGTGATTTAATTTGGTATGTTTTCTGGAATGAAGATTTTTTCAGAGACATGTGAATGGGAAATTTTGAGTTCAAAAAAGCCATGGTTCATGCTATGGTTTAAAAGTCCTCTTCAAAACTCCTGTTGAAATTTGATTTCCAATGTAATGATATTGAGAGGTGAGGCCTTTAGAGAAGTGATGATTTCTGAAGGATTGTCCCTCTAGGGTTGATAAATGCCACATTGCAGGAGTGGGTTAGTTACTAAGGGAGTAAGTTGCTGACATGCTCGCTTATGACTTCTACCCTTCCACCATAGGGTGACCCTCACCGTGGTACTGGACTTCTGAGTCTCCAGAACTATGATAAATAATCTTCTTTTCTCTTTAAATTTTGTCATGTAGCAAAAATTGGACTGAGGCAATGTGGTTAGAGAATTAAAACCATATTGTACTTACTATTATAGCACATTTCCTGGAAATTAGCAAGCTGACTAATGTGTGGTTAGAGAATTAAAACTGTATTGTATTTACTATTATAGCACATTTCCTGGAAATTAGCAAGCTGACTACTGTGTCCCAGGCACTGTTTCAACTACTAGGGATGCAGCAATGAACAAAATGGACAAATATTCCTGTCTTCATAACACTTAAAATTGTACATAAACTATAAATATGTGATGATAAGTGTTTTAGAGAAAAACTGAGAAGAGTAGAGTTTGGACGATTACACTTCTAAAGAAGGGATGGTCTCACGGTCTCACTGAGTGAAGATCTGAAGGAGGTAAGGTGGTGAGCCATGTTTCTGTTCTAGATAAAGAGTCTTCCTGCCAGAGGTAACAGCAAGTGCAAAGGCTCTGAGATGAGAGTGAACTTGATTTATTCCAGAATCCAGTAGACCAGTGTGGCTGGAGCAGAGCAAGTGAAGGGAAAACAAGAGAAGAGGAGGGAGGAAATGGATGTTGAAAGGGGGAGGACAGAGAAAATGTTTTTGGAGATCATTGCAAGGACTTTGCTAGTCACTTTGAGTGACATAGGGAGCCAGTTCAAGGTTTTGAGCAGAAGAGTTATAAGATACAACATACTTTAAAGCATTATTGGGTTGTGGTGTGGACCAGGGTAATTACAGTGGAGGGTACTACACATCACTCAGGTTCTGGGTGTATTTCGATGCCCTATAGCCAGTAGGGCTTTCTGGTGGGTTCAAAATGGTATGGGAGGGAAGGGAAGGAAAGAGAGGGGCAAAGGTCATAGACCCAGAGGACAGATAGACATGCCAACTACTGCTATGGAAAATTCTGTGGGAGAAACAGTTTTTAGCAGAGTGGGAAGGAGCTCAGCTATATCAGTTAAATTTATGATATCCATTCGATATTCTACCAATTGTGTTGAATATAGGGCTGAATATTTTTAAGTCTAGAGGTGGGAGAAGAGGTCAGACTTGAAGTATGAAATCCGAGAGAACTCAGCAGATGATTTTTAAAGCCACGAGCCTGAGATTACCCTAGACAGCAAGCAAACACAGAGAAGAAGACCAGGGATTGAGCTGTGGGGAACTACTAGTTGGGAGAGGTGATGGAACCAGAAAAGGAGACAGAGAAGTGGTAAACAGCTAGCCATGTCTTAGGGATATTTTAAGTGAGAAAAAGTGTTTCCAGGAGGAGTCAGTGATTGTGTTGAATGTTGACAACTAAATGAAGATTGAGAAATGACCATTGGATTTAACAGGAGGTTCTTGGTGTTCTTGGCCCAAAGCAGTTTCTGTCATTGATGGAGGGAAGCCTTTTCAAGATGAGATAGAGAGAGAATGGGGTGTTTCATTTTAGATAATAGGGAGTAGGAAAAAAATGGATGACATAGAGAGACAGGGAAGACTTGGGCAAAAGAACATGGAAGCTGGGGTACCAAGCAAAAGGGCTAGCCTCAGACTGGGTCCTAGATCCACTCCTTTTAATGGGACTAATGGCAGAAATTATAGGAGGAATAGAGGTTTAAGTAGAAAAATAGAGAATGTCCACAACAATCATTTAGGAGAGAGAGGAGGAAAATTTACATATTGAGGAAATCTGAGGGATTAAATCCCATGTCAAAGAATTCTTGAAGTCAGCCATCTTGAAAGAGTCAGCAGAAAATAAAGGGTGGTGAATAACTATTTTAGAAATGAATTAATTAATCTGTTTCCAACTGAATTGTGAGTAAAAGGGTGTTGAACATTTTCCTGAGATTTAAAAGTATCATGAAACGTTTTTGGGAACTGTAGGTTGTGCATTTAGTAGGGGCATGTATACTCATCCAGGAAGGCCAGATTAACATTGACAGAGACTTCCTCACAGTATGTGGCAAGACTAAATGAATGGTCTTGGCCAGTAGACTTTGCTCTTAAAATATGAGCCAGTGAAGGCAATGGGACTACTTGGATAAAATACAGGCCCTAGGGAGAGCTGGAGCAAGAGACCTGTGCATTATGCCTTTCAGACCTGAAAAGGGAAGTCAGATTTTAATAGCTTTGACTTACAAAATTAAAACCCTCCAAAGAAAATTCACCCTTTGCCAAATCCAGTGCTAGACTTTGGATGCTCATAGTTCCTTCAGGTCCCTTGTTTATTTTTGTTTTTTTGTTTTTTTCTTCTTTTTCTTTTCCTTCTTGCCAGTGTCTTTTGATCTTTGAGGCATAAGTACTAAAGGGCTTGCAATTTATATCCTTCATAATCAGAAGGCCAAAGTGAAACAGAGAGAAAAAGAGATTTTAAACATTTTAATTTAAAATACATTTTCCTGGCTATGGATTTCCCTACATTCTTTGTGTACATATAAATACCCTGTTTATGTCTTACAATTTGGCTCACATATTTTGAAATCCAATACTTAAAAACATTCTTTTGTAGTTAGGTAAGGCTGAAAAACAGTTCTGTCAGAAGTTGTTCTATTGACCCTAGGTGCCAAGGACTTCTTATTTTTCTTCCATATACCTTCATTTTTTTGAATTAGATACCGCAAAGCTGTTGAACTTGATCTATCACATAGTCAGATGTCAGTATTTAGCAGTTTTGTTGCCACTAATGGTTTTTACACTTGCATCGTTTTGCAAAGTTTACTTTCAAATCTTATGAATTAAAGTTTCCATTCAGTATCACCAAAACAAAGCGGCAAGAAATATAGGCCTAATTTTCTCATAAAGAGAATATAAATATATTCATTAGCACACTTTTTTATTTTTTGGTGTTGGCTTGTGTCAAGAGGGAAAGGATTTAAAGATCACTCTTAACAGTTGGCTGGGGAAAAGGTAAAAGGGTTTAGATGCAAGCGTTTTGAGATATATTCCATTTAATTCTTACTGGCTATATTTGAAGGTGATCTGTTTTCTTGAATGTATTCCATATTATTTTGAGTTTGAACGTAAAAATAGGCAAATTAAGACATATTATTATTACTTTTGATGGGGAAGAGCTTTACATTTTTATTCCTAACCATGAATATATTGCTCATAGTGAAACATCCCATCAATAGAGAAATGTGTTACCTACACAGAATAACTCCTCCTCACAATCCTGCCTTCCAGAAATAACCAAGCTTAGCAGTTTAGTGTGTGTGTGAGTGAATATGTTGATCTTCAGTTTTTAGAAGAAAATGAGCTTAAAGTTAAAAAGCTTCTGTTCTGTATAGTTAAGGACACAATCAACAAAGCAAATAAGCAACCTTCTGAATGGGAGAAAATATTCACATGTTATGAATCTGACAAAGGGCTCAAGCAAATCAACAAGAAAAGAGCAAACAACCCCATTAATCGCTGGGCAAGATACATGAACAGTCTTTTCCCATGAGGACAAATGGCCAACAAACACATGAAAAAATGCTCATCATCCTTAATCATCAGTGAAATACAAATCAAAACTACTTTGAGATGTAACCTAACTCCAGTGAGAATATCCCACATCACAAGGTCCCAAGGCTGCAGATGGTGGCATGGGTATGGAGAGAGTGGAACACTTATACACTGTTAGTGATATTGCAAACTAACACAACCCTTTTGGAAAGAATTATAAAGACTCCTCAAAGAGCTAAAAGTAGACATTCCATTTGACCCTGCAATTCTATTACTAGGTAACTATCCAGAAGAAAAAAAGAATCATTTTATTGTAAGGACATTAGCACTCAAAGATATATAGCAGCTCAATTCAAAAAGATGTAGAAACAAGTCAAGTTCCCATCAACACCTGAGTGGATTAATAAACTATGGTACGTGTATACTATGGAATACTATTTAGCCATGAAAAGGTGGAGACTTTGCATCTTTTGTATTTACCTAGATGGATCAGAGATACTCTTAAGTATCTCAAGAATGGAAAAACAAGCATCCATGTACTTGATATTATGTTGAAGCAGAAGATCAACAACTACAGGCCCACGTGAGAGAAAAACACAATTAAATTCAAGAAAGGGGGAGGCCATCAGAGGGGAGAAGTCTCAGTAAGTTTCTACCTAAAGGGTACAATGGAGGGAGTAGATGGCACAGTTCCTGGATGAAGGACTCAACTGCAACTTGGACTTTACCTTACAAATGCAAACAACATAACCTAAGCTTAGGTACTCTTATAGTAATCCAAAATTTAAAAAGTTAGCTTCTGTTTTAAATTTTGTTAATAAATTGTGAATCTATTTTAATATGTGGTCACCTCATTCATTTCATTGTATGAATGACATAATATCAATTTATTTCATTAATAGGGATTTTTAAAAGTTTCTGTATTTTTTTTTTATTACAAGTAATGCTAGTATTTACATCTCTGTACAGATGGATAGATGACAGCACCTGTCTTCATAGATTTATTGGAACTAATAAATAAATATACTGATACATATAAAATATCTAAAAGAATGCATGACACATAGGTGCTTCAAAAAGTTATAAATTTATTATTCTCTCTTTTTTTTTTTTTTTTTTGAGACAGAATCTCACTCTGTTGCCCCAGGCTAGAGTGCCATGGCCTCAGCCTAGCTCACAGCATCCTCAAACTCCTGGGTTCAAGAAATTCTCTTGCCTTAGCTTCCCAAGTAGCTGGGACCATAGAAGCTCACCATGATACCTGGCTCATTGTTTTTCTGTTTTTAGTAGAGACAAGGTCTCACTCTTGAGCAGGCTGGTTTTGAACTCCTGAACTCAAGGGACACTCCTGCCTTGGCCTCCCAGAGTGCTAGAATTACAGGCATGAGCCACTGGGCCTGGCCAAGAAATTTATTAATGTCTTTATTTTCTTTATTACTAGTGAATATGTCCATATGACAAATTCCTAGAAATGAAATTATTCAGTTGTTGAATATTACCAAATTGCCCTCCAAAGAGATTCTTCTTAGAAAACAGTATCAAGATTTCTGAAGAAACTAAAAATAGAATTATCATTCAATTCAGTGGATAAGAGTTCTCTTTTCTCTGAATAAGAGCTATACTCAGGGAATAAGGAATATTTGTTTCCCTTCACCATTTGCATTAAACTTTTTGTTGGAACAAAGTGAATGCAGATGTGTAACTAATACCAAGTTCAACAGAGAGTTTGTGTCCATCACCCTAATGGGCAGCCCTTGAGTCCCTTCCTCGTCCTAATTTGTCCTTCTAACCCCTAAGTTAAGCACTATCCTGCTTTTAGCACCAGAGGTTAGTTTTTACTCTTTTATGTTTGGCTTCTTTCACTCAATATTTTGTTTGTATCAGATGCTTATGAGCACCTATGTTGTTGCAGGTATTAATAGTTCCTTCATCTGTATGGTATTCTACTGTAAGACTACATTACAAATTATGTTATTGATAATGGGCATTTTGTGCATGTGGTTTATGTGTGTGACTATTATAAATAACACTATCATGATTCTTCCACGTGTCTACAGGTCTTGTGGTGGGTATATGTTCATGGTTTTTTTGGATATTTCCCTGAGTAGAATTGCTAATTCATAGAATAGGTGTTCTTTCAGCTTCAACAGATACTGCCAGTTTTTCAAAGTAGTTGTGTCGCAGGGGTCCTCAAACTTTTTAAACAGGGGGCCAGTTCACTGCCCCTCAGACTGTTGGAGGGTTGGACTGCGGGCCCCGGGATGAGTGGGCTGCTAAGCACGACAGGCAAAAACACCTGGGGGGCCAGATAAATGTCCTAGGTGGGCTGCATGTGGCCCGTGGGCCATAGTTTGAGGACACCTGGTGGCGCAATGCCACATTTTCTTTATCCATTCATCAGCTGATGGACATTTAGGTTACCCATATCTTTGCTATTGCAAATTGTTCTGCAATAAACATGTAAGTGCAGGTGTTCCTTTAATAAATTGATCACTTTTCCTTTGGGTAGATACCCAATGTTGAGATCACTGAATTAAATGATGATTCTATTTTTAGTTTCTTCAGAAATCTTGATACTGTTTTCCATAGTGGCTGTATTAGTTTATATCCTACTAATAGCGTATAAGAGTTCTCTTTTCTCTGAATTCATGCCAACCATAGTTTTTTGTTTGTTTTGTTTGGCCTTTTTAGTAATAGCCATATGGCTGGGGTCAGATAATATCTCATTGTGGTTTTCATTTGCCTTTCGCTGATAATTAGAAATGTTGAACATTTTTTCATACACCTGTTGGCCATTTGTATGTCTCTTTTTGAGAAATGTCTATTCGTGTCCTTTGCACACTTTTTAATGGGACTTTTATTTTCCTGTTTGAGTCCCTTGTCTATTCTGGATATTAGTCTTCTGTAAGATGAATAGTTTGTAAATATTTTATTCTGTTCAACATGTCATCTCTTCACTCTGTTAACTATTGCTTTTGCCTTGCAGAAGCTTTTAGTTTAAGTTTCATTTGTCTATTTTTGTTTTTGTTTCTTATGCTTTGAGATCTTAGTGATAAATTCTTTACCTAGACCCATGTCCAGAGGGATTTTCTCTGTTTTCTTTTAGTATTTTTATTATTTGGGGTCTTCCATTCTAATCTTTAATCCATTTTGTGTTGATTTTTGTATATGTTCAGAGAAAGGGGTCCATTTTCATTCTTCTGTATGTGGTTAATTTATTTCCCCAGAACAATTTGTTGAAAAGTGTTTTCTTTTTCCAATATAAGTTCTTATTGGTTTGTAGATGTTCATGTAGCTATAAATATGTGGCTTTATTTCTGGGTTCTCTATTATGTGAAATTGGTCTATGTGTTTATTTTTATGTAAATATCATGCTCTTTTGGTTACTATATGGCCTTATAATATATTTTGAAGTCATGTAATGTGATGGCTCCAGCTTTGTTCTTTCTGTTCAGGATTGCTTTGGCAAGTCAGGCTTTTCCCCCCCTTTTGGTTCCATGACATTGATATCTTGATGGGAATTGCATTAAGTCTGTAGATTGTTTTGGACAATAAGGAAATTTTTATGGTGTTACTCTTCTGATCCATGAGCATTTTTTTTTTTATTAGTATCATCTTCAAGTTCTTTCATCATCAGTGTTTTGTGGTTTTCTTTGTAGAGATTTTTCACCACTTTCATTATGTTTATGCCTAGGTATTTTATTTTATTTTTGTGGGTATTATGAACGAGATTGCCTTCTCATTCCTTTTTAAGCTGCATTATTATTGGTGTGTAGAAAGCTACTGAATTTTGTACAATTGATTTTTTTATACTGCAATTTTAATGAATTCATTTGTCATACTAAGAGTTTGTTGGCAGTATCTTTAGGTTTTTCTAGATATAAGACTGTATCCTCAGCAAAGGGGGCAATTTGACTTCTTTAACAATTTGGATGTCTTTTATTTCTTTCTCTTATCTTATTGCTCTGGCTAAGATTGTCAGTACTATGTTGAGTAGGGGTGGTGAAAGTGGACATACTTGGTTTGCTGCTATTTTGTTGAAGATTTTTGCATGGATATTGGCCTCTGGTTTTCTTTTTTGTTGTTGTTGTGTTCTTGCCTGATTTTGGTATCAGGGTGATCCTGGCATCATAGAATGAGTTAGGAATATTTCTCTCCTCTTTTTTTGCAGTAGTTTTGGGAGGGTTGGTAAATTTCTTTTTTTACATTTGGTAGAATTTAGCATTGAATCCATTTAGTCCTAGACTTTTCTTTGTTGAGAAGTTTTTATTACTGATTCAATTTTGCTATTTGTTATTGGTCTATTCAGATTTTCTACTTCTTCCTGATCCAGTCTTGGCAGGTTATATATTTCCAGAAATGTATCTGTTTCTTTTTCTTTTTTTTAAGCAGAGTCTCATTATGTTGCTCTTGGTGGAGTGCTGTGAAGTTACAGCTCACAGCAACCTCAAACTCTTGGGCTTAAGCGATTCTTTTGCCTCACTCTCCTAAGTAGCTGGGACTACAGATGCCTGCCACAATGCCTGGGTATTTTTTTGTTGTAGTTGTCATTGTTGTTTGTCAGACTTGGGCCAGGTTTGAACCCACCAGCCTCAGTGTATGTGGCCAGTGCCGTAGCCCCTGAGCTACAGGTACAGAGCCAGAAATGTATCTGTTTCCTCTAGGTCTTTTAGTTTGTGAACATATAGTTATTCATAATAGTCTATGAATGACTCTTAAGTACATTTGGTCCAAAGTCTAGTTTTAATCCAATGTTTCTTTCTTGATTTTATGTCTGGATTATTTATTTAATACTGAGAGTGGGATGTTGAATTTTCCCACCATTATTATATTGAAATCTGTTTTTCACTCTAGATATAGAAATATTTGCTTTGTGAATCTGGGTGCTTCAGTTTTGAGTGCATATATATTTAGAATTGTTAAATCCTTTTGTTGAATTTATCCACTTCTCAACATATAATAGCATTCTTTGTCTTTTTTAATTTTTTACTGCATTTGACATAAAGTCTGTTTTATCTGAAGTAAGAATAGCTACTTCTGAGCACTGTTGTTTTTTATTTGCATAAAATTTCTTTTTCTCTCCTTTTATTTTCAGTATAAAAGTATCTTTACTGCTAAGGTGAGTTTTTTGTAAGCAGCATATGGTTGAATCATATTTGTTTATTTTTTACCCATTTAGCCAGTCTGTATCTTTTAAGCAGGGAATCTAATCCATTTATACCCAAGTTTATAATCAAATGTGAGCTTCATTTCAGTCATATTGTTAATTACAACCTGATTGTTTTAGATATTTTTTGCTTCCTTGTTTTTCTCTTATTATTTATCATTATGGTTTGGTGAATCTCTGTAGTGGTCCCATTTGAGTGCTTTTCCTTATTCCTTTGTGTAATTGCTTTTTGTGAGTTTTATACTTTCATGTGCTTTCATGATGGTAAATGCCATACTTTTGTTTCCAGCTTTAGGACTACTTTTAGGACGGTGGTTATCAACCTTCCTAATGCTGTGGCCCTTTAATACAGTTCCTGTGGGTGGCGACCCATAGATTGAGAACAGCTGCTTTAGGATTTCGTATAGGGCAGTCTAAAGGTGTAAATGCCTTCAGCATTTGTGTGTCTGGGAAAGATTTTATTTTTCCATTTGTGAAGAATAATTTTGCTGGATTCCTGTTCTTAAGTGATCCTCTTACCTCAACCTCCTAAAGTACTGGGATTACAGGCATAAGCTGATGCACCCAGCCTACTCATTCTGTATAATTCTTTTTTCTTTGTTTTTGTCTGTCTCCATTATTTCAAAAGACTTGCCTTCACATTCTGAGATTCTTTCTTCTGCTTGATTTAGTCTATTGTTAAAGCTTTCAAATGTATTTTGTGTTTCCGTCAATAAATTCTTCATTTCAAGAATTTCTTTTTAGTTTCTTTTTTTTAAAAATTTATTGTTGGGGATTCATTGAGGGTTCAAGAAACCAGATTTCACTGATTGCATTTGTTAGGTAAAGTCCCTCTTACAATTGTGTCTTGCCCCCAGAAGGTGTGGCACACACCAAGACCCCACCCCCATCCCTTCTTCCCTCTTTCTGCTAATCCCTTCCCCACTCCTCCCTCCTTCTTCCTCTCTCTGCTCACCCCCTCTCCTTGTCATTAATTGTCGTCATATCAAAATTGAGTACATAGGATTCATGCTTCTCCATT
>NW_003852397.1:26298854-26356202 GCF_000181295.1 Otolemur garnettii
TACATATACCACAGCTTGTTAATCCATTCCTGGGTTGGTGGGCATTTAGGCTGTTTCCACATTTTGGCGATTGTAAATTGAACTGCAATGAACAGTCTAGTGCAAGTGTCCTTATGATAAAAGGTTTTTTTTTCCTTCTGGTAGATGCCCACTAATGGGATTGCAGGATCAAACGGGAGGTCTATCTTGAGTTCTTTGAGGGTTCTCCATACTTCCTTCCAAAAATGTTGTATTTGTTTGCAGTCCCACCAGCAGTGTAAAAGTGTTCCCTTCTCTCCACATCCACGCCAACATCTGCAGTTTTGAGATTTTGTGATATGGGCCATTCTCGCTGGGGTTAGATGGTATCTCAGGGTGGTTTTGATTTGCATTTCTCTAATAATTAGGGATGATGAGCATTTTTCATATATTTGTTTGCCATTCGTCTATCTTCTTCAGAGAAGGTTCTATTCATGTCTCTTGCCCATTGATGTATGGGATTACTGGCTTTTTTTTTATGTGTGTTAATTTGAGTGCTCTATTATAGATCCTAGTTATCAAGCTTTAATCTGATTCAAAATATGCAAATATCCTTTCCCATTGTGTAGGTTGTCTATTTGCTTTGGTTGTTGTCTCCTTAGCTGTACAGAAGCTTTTCAGTTTAATTAAGTCCCACTTGTTCTTGTTGTTGTTGCAATTGCCATTGCAGTCTTATTCATGAAGTCTTTCCCCAGGCCAATATCTTCCAGTGTTTTTCCTATACTTTCTTTGAGGATTTTTATTGTTTCATGCCTTAAATTTAAGTCCTTTATCCATCTTGAATCAATTTTTGTGAGTGGGGAAAGGTGTGAGTCCAGTTTCAGTCTTTTACATGTGGCTATCCAGTTCTCCCAGTACTATTTATTGAATAGGGAGTCTTTCCCCCCAAGGTATGTTTTTGTTTAGTTTATTAAAGATTAGGTGGTTGTAAGATGTTAGTTTCATTTCCTGGTTTTCTATTCGATTCCAAATGTCTATGTCTCTATTTTTGTACCAGTACCATGCTGTCTTGACCACTATGGCTTTGTAGTATAGCATAAAATCTGGTATGATGATGCCCACAGCTTTGTTTTTATTACTAAGAATTGCCTTAGCTATACTGGGGCTTTTTGGTTCCATACAAAACGCAGAATCATTTTTTCCAAATCTTGAAAGTATGATGTTGGTATTTTAATAGGGATGGCATTGAATAGGTAGAGTGCTTTGGGAAGGATAGACATTTTAACAATGTTGATTCTTCCTAGCCATGTGCGTGGTATGTTCTTCCATTTGTAAATATCCTCTGCTATTTCCTTTCTTAAGCTTTCATAATTTTCTTTATAGAGGTCCTTCACCTCCTTTGTTAGGTATATTCCTAGGTATTTCATTTTCTTTGAAGCTATGGTGAAGGGAGTTGTGTCCTTAATTAGCTTCTCATCTTGGCTGTTATTGGTGTATACAAAGGCAGCTGACTTGTTGACATTGATTTTATATCCTGAGACATTACTGTATTTTTTGATGAGTTCCATGAGTCTTGTGGTTGAGTTTCTGGGATTCTCTATGTATAAGATCATATCGTCAGCAAAAAGGGAGAGTTTGACCCCCTCTGCTCCCATTTGGATGCCCTTTATTTTCTTGTCTTGCCTAATTACAGTGTCTAGAACTTTTAAGTTTCTTTTTAAAACTATCTCCTTTTTGGAAAATTTCATATTCATGTAATGAGTTTTTTTTTTTTTTTGGTCTCTTCATATTATTTTCCAGAATTCTCTTGTATCTCACTGAGCTCGTTTAAAATCAATATTTTGAATTCTTTATCTAGAATTTTGAGAATTTTTTTTTTTTTTTTTTTTTAGAGACAGATTCTCACTTTATTGCCCTAGGTAGAGTGACATGGTGTCACTGCTCACAGCAACCTCCAACTCCTGGGCTTAGGCGATTCTTTTGCCTCAGCCTCCTAAGTATGTGGAACTACAGGTGCCCAGTACAATGCCTCACCATTTTTTGTTGCAGTTTGGTCAGGTCAGGTTTGAACCTGCCACCCTTGGTATATGGGGCCGGCAGTGCTTTACCCACTGAGCCACAGGTGCCACTCAGAGAATTTCTTTTTATTTAAGATTTATTGCTGGGAAATTATTGTGTTCCTTTGGAGGTATCATGTTTCCTAGTGTTTTTATGTTTCCTGAGTCCTTATATTGATATCTGTGCATCTCATGTAATATTTACCTCTTATTATTTTTGAATTTACTTCATGCACCTTTTCATTAAGATGTATCTTTGGCATTGGTTGCATAGGGAACATTGGCTTTGATTCTGACTCTGTGCAGTAGTGCAAGCTTAATATGATTCTTTGGTAAGCAGCTTTCATGATATCTGTGATTTCCTGACTGGGTTAGGATGTGATTATTAGTGGAAGATGGGATGGTGTTGTGCAGGGAATTGGGATGCCAGGTGGGCCAGTCTTCACGCCCCAGTGGTGACAGTGGGGAGCTAAGCATGTCTATCCTGAAAGCCAGGGAGGTATAGACTGGCATCAGCATTGCCAGTTACTGATGGGCTGATCTATGAACTCCCAGATGGTTGCTCAGATGCCAACAGTGGCAGCAATGGGCTGGGTACGTGTGCAAATCTCAGGCTCCTGGACACCCAGCATGGCTTGCATGATGGCAGTAAGAGTTGTGGCACGATTCTCCGGGTCCTGAGCAGTGTGAGTTTATGGAGTGGGTGGGCCATTCTCCAGTGCTACAGTTGGCACTTGCAGGTGCCAGCTAAGGATAGTGGCCCAGAGTTTTGGCCCAAACTCAGGCTCCCAAGATGAGTGCTCAGATGTCCAAGGTGAGGGATTAGGTTGGCTATCCACAGGATCCCAGACTATATTCTCGGTCTTATAAGGTAGGCATAAAGCTGGGTTGGGAAGCTTTGGACTCATGCTCCCAATGGTGGGAGCAAGCTCCAGACATTGTGCAGGGGCAGGATGATTCCAGGTACCCAGGTAGAATGCTTGGGTTAAAGGCAGTAGCAGCCACACTGAAGCCAGCTGGTGTGGGTGAGGTGGGGCTGGCCTCAGTAGCCACAGTCTGGGCTACTTGGTGGGATCCTCTTACAGCCTTGTCCACTTGGGTTTGCCAGCCAGCTCTGATAGCTGTATCCTGTGCTTGGCTCATGCCTCAGCCAGGCTCTAGGAGCCCATGGCAAACTTGGAACTAAACCCAGCTGCAGCTTGCACTCTGCTTGCATTCCTGTCTCAGTGCTGGTGGCATTTGTGGTCTAGCACTGGCACTTCTCGGCCCTGACTACAGGACTCCATTCTCAGTTATGTCCCAGTCTAAGCAGTGACAAACCGAGTTTCCTGAACACCTCAGTCTTGGTGTTATTGGTCCCCAGGATAGTGTACCATCTGTAAAGGGCTAGGGCTGAAAATTGTGTCTTCCTGTAGCCACCTAGGTCTCAGAAAGGGTGTGGGACCCTGGGAGGATTCCATCTCACAGTCTCTTGGAAGCTTTTTATGTTAGTTTCAGGGCTTAAGAGAGTCAAGGGGCTTTTCTGTGGCCAGGATTGCACAGTTCCATGCTGAAGATGTGGGCCGCTAGAATTTACCCTTTCCCTGTGTTGGCTACAAGGAAAAAAACCTTTCTTCCAGAGTTTTATAAAGTTAATTAGTTTTGTATATCCATAAATGGAGAAAAATCTCATTACACTAAGCCTTTTTATTTTAAGAGCCAAATGGCTTCATCCAGATTTGAGAGGTCATCCAGAAGTGTTCAAGACCAAAGTAAAGGTCACTTTATTTTGAAGTATGTTTTTTTTTAGTGATGTAAGGGTCAATTTTCTACCAAATTAATAAATATAAATAAAATAGAAACCAATGAATCCATTATGAAGTACTTTATACATCTTCAGGTTTTGATAATTTAGAAAAGCTGAGGTCAGTCACCACTTAGCTAACAAGACTTTGTTTCTTCTACTTAGCTAAGTCAGAGCTAATGGTCAAATGAGTTTGAATTGCCCTACATAGTTTTCAAATTTGGGCAAGTCCCACCCTGTCATTTATAATTTGGCTGGCAAATATCCATACACATATCCCATTGGCTATTATTCGTTATAGCGTTCTATGATATTGTAAGTCCGTGAGTTTTAGAGACATAACTCATTTTATATGTCTAGTTTCAAGATATAAAGTATGCAACAAGTGAAACGTGTTTTAATCTACCCAGTTAGATTGTGAGTCCCGTTTAGCAGGGACCATGTTTTCTGTTCTGACCCATGGAATTCAGTAGAGAATTGAGAGTATAATGTGTTCCTCCATAGATATCTTCATGGCAGTTAGTGAATATAATATTTGAGCAGCTTAGGGATTTTGGGGGGCAGACTTTATAATTTATAATTTCAAAACCTATTTCTCTAATTGGATGCCATGTTTCTTGGTCATAAGTATGGAAATTACTTATGTCTGTAATAGCCATGTAGTGTATTTAGTGGATACTTGGTTGAGTAAGTGAACAGTTTGAAGGTTATTGAAATAAAGTTTATTGGGTGAACTTCAACTAAAACAAAATCAGGTAAAAGTATACAGAAATATAAACTTAAATATTTCTCTTTATAAGAAGATGGATTAGCCAGCAAATTCCCTTAGAAGAGTGGCGTGTCCTTACTTCTTATTAGAAAACCTTTGTACGTCATTGTATAATACTTGTAATGGTTGATTGTCTTGCTTCAAAAAACTCAGTGTGCAGAGGAAATGCTTCCCTAAGTTCAGTATCTTTATGTTTGACAAATTTGATGGCCTTCTCACTTAGTGGAGAGGGCATTTTCTTTCATTCTTCAAACTTACATTTATACATATTGATCTGGAACCCCTGGGATTAGCACCTATGTCAGTATTGAAAGCTGAGGCCAGCAAGAGATACCAACATATTGAAAGCTAAGTACATTTAAAAGCATGTGCAGGACTCTAAGGAAAGGGTGGATACTAAGAATACTCTGAAAAATGAGCAACATTTCCAAAGGAAGCTTTATTTTTTACATGTCCTATCAAAAGCCAATTTTTCTGCTTCTAAGCAAATCAAAATGATTATAGGTGATTTACCACTGCAAAGAGACATGTGTATGTGTGTGTACACACCAGCAGGATCTTTTGCTTTTCAAAAGGAAAGATACTTCTATATTCACTCACTTAATCTGAGATTTCTGATTCCCTCAACCTGTAATCCAATGGGGGTAGGGAGGGTTTCTTTTTTTTCCGCCTGTCCCAGACAGGAGAAAGTTGAGAGAGAATGACGCAGGCAAGGGCCCACTGGCTTGCCTCTCCCCATCCCTGCCTGCCTTCTGGGCCTGGCCCGGTGTGTGGCTGCTGTTTAGACCTGCTGAAGTGCTTTGTGTGTTTGAGTTGGCGCTGCCCACTTCCACCCTAGAGCCCCGAGCTGTTCATGAGGTCTGTCCCAGAGCTTTGAAACCGATGAGCTGGCGGCTGAGGCAAGAGAATGTCTCTCTCAGTTTTTGGGTGAACTCCATGTTTTTTCCAAGAGGTTAGATCACTGTCCACAATCCAGGCTTGCTAGACAGAATGTAACAGTTACTGTTTGAGACATCCTGAACTTTTAAAGGCAAAAGGCAGAGGGGGAAGGGAGAGGAAAAAGCCCAGGGTCAATTTAACAGCTTGAAAAGGAATATTTTTATATCTGGTAAACAAAGATTTTTTACTGAATTGGAAAGCTTTATCATCAAGGAAGGAAAAATTATCACTTCTTGTTATGGCAAGAGGACATACTGTTATAAACTTCCCAATTCCCTTCCAAGTCATGTTTGAGATCCGACTAATCAGTGGTTGTGGCAGGGGTAGGTATTGGGCATAATAATTTTTGTAAAAACTTGTCTGGCCATTTTCATGGTCTTTTCAGCAGTCCATAAAGATTTTTAGAAGACTTGCCTTTTTCAGATGCAACAAAATTTGGAAAACTCTGACATGTGTTTGTTCCCTGCCCATAGCTGTTGGCTCTTTCTTCTTGTCCCCCTCCCCGTCGCCCTGCCCTTTTCTTTTGGTCTGGCTCTTCTTTTGCCTAAGATTTCTCTCTCTCATCTCTTTCTATGAGAAGTCTTGGCTCATGGGGAACACTTTATTTTGGTTATTCAAGCTTGAGTGTGGCCGGAATGATACATTTGACTTCTGTCCATGTGTGTATGAGTGAACTTTAGATTTGTAAGAGACATCATCCTGAGGAACTAGTAAATTAATAAACAGTTTTATACCAAAGCGCAATAACATCAAAACAAAAAAGGAGACACATTGACGAATGAAGTTTATAGCTGGATATGACTGAATTCCAAGTTCATAGCAACTTTGTTTATAAGAAAACATAATAGAGCCCTTGTTACATCCTCCCCCCACAGCTCCCAATCAAGTACAAAGTCTATGTTCTTATAAATATGTTAAGAATTTCATCTGTAATGTTTGTCTATGAAGAGCATAAGAATGTCTTTGAATAGGGTAAGTACCAGTCTTATTTCACCAAGCCAAGGAAAAGAAAGAACACCTTTTCTTAGAGGAATGTGTAGCCTTTCCTAGACTCTCTAAGGCAGTACATTTATTCTTGGGTCAAATGTAATGATCTTTCATTTTTCAGTGTCAGCCTTTATCTGCCTCCCTCTGCATACTTCTTTCTCCAACCTCTCACATCTCTTGCCCGACAAGGCTGAAGGATATATAAATCGAACATTTAATTTGACCTTGCCATTAGAGACAGACGTTGTAGTCTACCAGCTCTGATGTGATATAGCTGTCTCAACATACAGGATGGCTTTGCTTGTCATTCAGGTCTATTGATACAATGTGTAGTCTCTGGTCCTCTTCATGAAAAAGTGTTTATACCTGTGGGCATGTCCAAATGGCAGTGAAAGACTTGCATTCATGACAGCAGCACTCAGCAGTTCATGGCAGCAGTGCTCAGCAGTTCATAGTTGCCCAAGTATGTGGCAAAGGCCTGTCCTCACCACTCCACTGCCTCCTAAAGAAACAGTCTCTAAGGTAATAGACCAGCACCCTTAAGGCCAGAGACTCTTAGGGGTTTAGACTAGGAGGAGAAAGAGGGCAGAAAGACAGTATGAAATAATACCAAGGAAAGCATTTTTTGTCATTGTTCTGGCAATTTAGAAAGGAGAAACAGTAGCAGGGAGCATAGAGGGTCTCAGAGTTTTCCACTTCGAGGCTCAATAAAAATTTAATTCAGGTCTATCCTGTGTATCGTGAGCATCATGCCTTCTCACGGGTTAATTTGGGAGACATAGGCGAATGATTAAAAGTCAAAGGCCTGACCAAGGGGCACTGGGCTCCCAGGTTGTGACTGGCAGGTGGTGAATAGGGACTCTGATTCTCTTGGAATTTGTGGCATTCTTGGGATTGTTTTTTCTGTATTATATCTCCTTAATGCTATCATTGGAATGGTAAAATGTCACCTGAACAAGTGTTCTGGAGGAGGTATTATTGACCTTGAATGACTGTCTTGATGGGGAAGGTTTTCTCACTGGACTATCTCCAAGTGCAGGAA
The DNA here is from genome assembly GCF_000181295.1 of Otolemur garnettii. Classification (NCBI taxonomy): domain Eukaryota; kingdom Metazoa; phylum Chordata; class Mammalia; order Primates; family Galagidae; genus Otolemur; species Otolemur garnettii. The sequence goes on from NW_003852397.1 coordinate 26,306,390, forward strand.
AATCTCAGGTGACAGTTTCAGATACTGCAGCCAGCTGCAGTGTACATTATAAACCCAGTAGGCAACAGAGAAGGATGTTATGTCTTTTACAGAATTTGGCACAGTATTATTACTTAATACCCAATATGTTAGGGGTTGGGGGAAAGCTTTGCCCACAGATGCAGAAAACTTTCAAAATTACAAAGGATTTCAAATTAAGACAACAATTTTTGGTAACTGAGTTTGCATTTGCTTAATTTTGGTGTTATTGGAGAAAAAGAAGGATTCCCAAAGATCACAACAGCAGCCTGGATGATAGAAACATAATAACTTGCTTTGTTAGGTATCATCTTATTAGTATTGTTCAAGTATTACTGAAATGGCATGGGGCCCAGCACATATCACTTTCCAAATCTAAATAGACTGTCACAAACACACCTGGTTGGATTGGCATAATGTCAAACTTGTTCTTAACACCAAATGGTACGTGAGGACAGACTCACAAAGAGGCAGTCTGGGTTAGAAGAACTTCCACTTGCTCAAGAGTATCCCCGTTAGGTTAGCATTGTATGGGATGTTTAATAGAGAAGGACACAAGTGCTATTGACTGGCACGGCCCCTTGGTGCTCCCAGATGTGTCATAGCAGCTGGTGACATTGTTAACCCTAGAAGGTCTTGGAAACCATCAGCCATTTCCTGTACTGAAATGCTATCCATTCCCTTATAATTCTTATTAGGTAGAAGGAGGGAGGGGCCTTGAGATCTCAAACAGGGGTGACTACAGGTATCTTCTAAGACAGTATTTTTCAACCATTAAACTTCAATGGTATGCTGAAATTATGCTGATCAAAAAGAAAGTAAAAAAAAAAAAGAATATACTTATTGTGCTTTGAACTTCCTTCAAAAATAATTTAATTAATGATCTTTAAAAATTTTCACAGCATACTGAAGATCCTCTCATGGCGCACCAATTGGAACTCACCGCTGTAAGAGCCTGACCACTTATATAAAAATGGAGTAAAGGGTTCCAAGGAAACTCACAAGATTCACTTAATTGTCTATTTTTCAGCTGGCAAATTTTAAGTCATCCAGAAAAGAGGATTAACTGTTACTGTCTTAGTATTTCCAGAAGGCAGTACTTACCTAAATGCCTCTGAAAGTTCATTCCATGCTTTGGTCCCCAAGGATATCTTATGTTAAATTAAAATCCTAGTATTTATTTATTTATTTATTTATTTTTGAGACAGAGTCTCATTCTGTCCCTCTGAGTAGCATGTTTGGCATTAGAACTTCAGTCTTTTGGGCTCAAGTGATCCTCTTGCCTCAGCCTTCCAAGTAGCTGGGACTACAGGCACAACACCCAATTAATTTTTCTATTTTTAGTAGGAACAGGATCTCACTCATGCTCAGTCTGGTCTCCCAAGCTCAAATAATTCATCTGCCCTGGCCTCTAAGAGTGTAGGTGTGAGCCACTATGCCCAGCTAAAATCCTAGTTTTTAAATTAAGCTAATTTTTTACTATTTATTAGCTGTGCGTAAAGAGAACAAACTTTCTACTCAATAGAAATTTGAAATTCTGTATTAAAATTTAAAATTTGTATTAAGTTTAAAATTTCCTGTGAAAGAAATTTACATGATTTCCAGCTTATACATAAATTCTACTTTATAGGGATGTTTGGAAATTTGCAACCTATTTAGAAATAATTTGCCATAAAATAATAATAATAGGAACAACATTTTTTGCATGCTTACCATGTGCCAAATAGAGTTCCAAGTGCATAATGTGTATTAATTTACTTGTTTCTCTTTAGCCACACTAGGTAGGTTTCATCTTTCACAGATTATTAAAAGTTGAGTCACCAGAAGATTAAGTAACTCTTCCAAGTTGCTTTGTTTTTGATAGAAGAATAAAGAATTAAACTAAACCTGACTTGAAAGTATCTACAAGTGATACTGCCACTAGGTGAAAACAGGATTTTGGGGGGTTGTTTTTATTAGGTGCTCAACCGTGCCCAGAAGTGCCTTTCAAGTATAGTATTCTCCTGAAATGACATTTTTAGAAGTATAAAATTTATAATGTTTTAGACAATTCATGTGTGTGTGTGCATGCGCGTGAAAATGTTATCAGATTTCCTTGGCCTATTCAAAGTTTTTTTGTTTGTTTTTGTTTTGATTTAGATCAGGGTGAAACACAAAAGGCACAAAAAAGTTTCTTTTATCTCCAGGCTGTCTTTGTTTTGCTTGTTTTTGTTATTTAGACCCTGAAGGAGACCCAGTTTCATATTGCAGAGGTTTTGATGCACAAAGGATTAGAACAGGAAAGTAGGCTCTGCAGTGCCAGAATTTTCCTTCCAGGGTCAGAGCAGGCTGGGAGGGAATGGACTGGCCCCGGGAGTAGCCAGGGAAACCCAATGGCCATGCTAGGGGAAAGGCAGTGTGGGGAGCGGGGTGGTGGGGGAGGAAGGGGGGCAAGAAATAATTCATTTGAGCTCACTTCTCTTGCCTCTTCCTATTTCTTCATTTCATCCATCATTAGATGGGTCACAGACACTCCTTCCTGGAGAGATGAGGATGGGATGAAAACTGTGATGTTAGGACATTCCCTTTAGGTCTGAGGAGAGTGTGGGGGAGGTATGGGTTGGGATGCCAAGAAGACGGGGAGTAATTTAGACCGGGAAGGGGGACTGATGATATGTAGCTGGAGGGGTAGTTTCCCCTCTTTTTGTAATTATCTGTGAAGCTTCCAGGGAGGTGACATTTGGACATGAGAATCCAAAGCTGACTTGCCAAGAAGCAGCTTTGGTAGAACCCACAACTACAGTGATCGTTAATACTGCATAAATATTATTGTAAATAGAATGTCCCCCAATGAGGTAGAGAATTTACAATTAATTCAGAGTATATCAACAGGGACCGGATAATATGTCTGTGTGGAAAGGTGAAAGTCATAGCACATGCATGGCTTCAAAGGCCTCGTAAGACGCAGAGAAATATCTTACTGAACAGGTGGGTCTTACTGTTTAGTAAGATATTCTAAAGATAAAGGTATTCTACTCTAGGGAAAAGGTAACTCACAAATTCTCCCAAAGCTGTGATGGTGGTTACATGTGAACTCTTTCCTGCCTGAAAAGTGGCTTCTCTTTTCTCAGCCTTGGGGATTTGTAGAGTGCCACTCTGGCTGCAATTTTAACATCACTAGGAATATTAAATATTGATAGTTTCTGAGTATGGGCAGGGGCCAGGCTAGCAGACCAGAGTGTGCTGGGGAGTAACCTCCTTGCATAGGTACCCTAAGGGACATTTTCTGTAACTCTGTAAATCAACATTAGAATTATAACTGGAAAAAAAAAAAAGGAAAGAAAAGAAACCTATGGTGGCAAACACGTGAGACACGTAGTCCACACTGACCTTTTCAGAGTTCTTCACTGCGTCAGAAGAGCATTGCTGGAGGGATGATGAATACCAAGAAAAATGAGAAGTTTAAACTCTGTCTGCAGTTGTAGAATTAAAAAAAAAAATCTTGATTACATGGACTTTCTCAAGATCTCAGAGATAAGCTCTATTTCTTTTATGGTTAGGTTCAAATTCAATGGTTTAGCCAATTATTTTGTTTATGTTGTTAGATCTATCACTGATTTAAATATATTTTTAGATCTATCTAAATATCTATCACTGATTTAAATATATTTTTATTTAAAAATTAATTATTTTTGAATAAAATAATTATTTTTATTTAAAAATATATTTAAATTAGTGATAGATCTAACAACATAAATCTATCACTGATCTAACAACATAGATCTAACACTCCACCTAGGGTAGAGTGGCCTGACAGCAGCTTAGCTCATAGCAACCTCAAATTCCTGTGTTCAAGTGATCCTCCTGCCTCCACCTCCCCAGTAGCTAGGAGTCCAGGTGCCCACCACAATGCCCAGTTAATTTTTCTATTTTTAATAGAGATGGGGTTTGGCTCTTGCTCAGGCTGGTCTCTAACTCCTGCCATCAAGTGATTCCCTGCCTCAGCCCCCGAATGCTAGAATTACAAGCCTGAGCCACCACACCCAGCCTCATATTTGGATTTTAAGACATTATAATGTATCTTAGAAGCAAAGATGTAGTCACTTTAGGTAAAGGCAATATTAATATTTTTTCACTGTCTTGGCATAGTACTTTTTACCATTGAAGCTCTGGCTAGAGCTGTCAAGAAATAATTTTAACTTGTACTTAGTTTTTATATTTTAGTAGAAGTTTCTTATTTATTGATTTATTTATTTGTTTTTTTTTGTTTGTTTATTTTTATTAGAGAGGGACAAAGAGGAAGGGAGAGAGAAAGAGAGAGATTGAGAGACAGGGAGGAGTGGAGAGAGCGGGAGAAAGAGGCAGTAGGGAAAGGGAGGTTTGGGAGAGAGAGGGAGAGAAGGAGAGAGGGGGAAGGAGAGAGAGACAGAGGCAGGGAAAGGGGAGACAGGGTGAAAGAGAGAGAGAGACAGGGAGGGAAAGGGATTTCCTATTAGACTCTCAAATGTCTCATTCTGACAATGGACTGCCAAACAGAGGTGTACATTTTTCTTTTGACAATAATCCTACCTGCTCCTCTTTTTTGACACTCATATACTCAGACATTGCTTTTCTTCTTCATTCTTATTCTAAGGGCATTGGCCTATCATGTTTTTAACTTCAATGCTTTTCTGTGTCACTTGAAATTAAGGTGCAAGAACTACCAAATTTTGGCCAAGATATTCTTTATTATTATTTATTCACATAGATTTAAGGCCCCTTTAGAGGTCTATGTGAACAGAAAGATAGGAGAGAAGTGCTTTTATATAATCTTACTCTACTTATGGTCTTCTGTAAAAATAGAGTTGTTTATGTCCATTTTATCATTACTACTAATCAATTACTAGTACCAGAATGGCATTTTTGCTATTATTTTGAATTATTAGTTTACATATATATAAGTAGACACTTTTACAGTAAGAACAGGTTAATTTATGTTGATCACCAAAATTGTTTGGGGAAATCTTTAAGAAATTGAGCTCACTCTTTAGCTGAAAGGAAAATTCAAGACTATGGATTTCATCCCATTTGAGAACTTACACAATTGGAAAATATTTTTTCTCTTGGGAAAGTCATATCCACCATGACAGCAGTGTGTTTACATGTATGAAAAACACATTGTATGGCACACTTCCTGGGTGAAGAATTCAAATACAACTAGACTTTGGACTGTAAATTACTAATGCAAATAATGTAATCTAATCATATGTGCCCCCATGTTAACCTGAAATTTAAAAATAAAATAAAAAAATGAAAAGTATAACACCCCACATTTATTTAATGTTGAGCCTATTTCAAAAACAGGAAATTTTTTGCTGGTATTTCATCATGGGAGAAAGAACTTAAGATAAGCATATAGACCTATTGCACCCCCAAATCCCTGAATTAGGGGAAAAAACTATAGTAAAATCTGACTGTCCAAAAGAGAAGTAAAGACTTATAAACTCAGGGGAAAAATTGAAGTAACTATGTTTTTGAGGTCCTACTTCTGTTCCATAAAGTAGGTTTCATGTCTAAGAAGCCATGTCATCTTTGGTTAAACATACATCTGTCTAATTTCTTAGCAATTAAAAGAATTTATTCTGGAAAAGCCCTTTCAAAAAACTATTAGGGAGTCTGCTATGCTCATCATTAACTTGGACTCAGAGTCTGTGTCTACGTGATGATAACCCATGGGATAAAACCACAAAGGTTGCTTCCAAATAGCTAAAATATATGCTTTCATTCCCTTGTTTTTCATCAACAAGTTTGCTCTCATTAAAAAAAATTTTTTATTGTGTTAAAACACACACAACTTCATAAAATTTACCACTTTACCCATTTTGAGTATGATTTGGTAATGGATATAGTTTGTGTGTTTTGCCTTTTGAGGGCACAAACGATTAGATTGCCTTGTTTAAATTTGTTAGCAAAGACTCAAACTATATTTCAAGAATGATGTCACACTCTTCCCATTCACTCCAGTCAAAAGGGCAAGGAAACTCACAACTCAAGTTTTTTGAATAATAAAATGTAATGAGATCTGCGCTTGAGGAAAAAAGTCAAGTAGGGGTGAGAGGGTAGGTTGGTAAAAATCATTCTTAACACAGCATTGTCAAATTGAAAAACACACATTATGTCCATGTCTTTATGTAATAATGAAAACACATGTTACAAAAAAGAGACTGTATTTATGTATGTACACACTCCTTTAATATGAGACAGATGTAAAGATAATGAAAACAAATGACCACACCTGCTATGAATGTGTGTATTAAAGTTATACATGCTCTATATTTCTGTCAACATTCATCCAATGATTAATGGGATAAACAAAGGAGTGGTGGATTAATGTTAATCAGCATATTTATGCCATTAAAATTAGGTTCTGTGGTACTCTTCCCAAATACCTTTTTGGCACCCATCATAGTTTATGCTTGAATGTTCATGTGATCTCTGCATCTCCCCTAGAATGCATAAACTCTGCGAGGGTGGGGAGCTTGCCTGTTCTGTTCACTTCTGAATCCCAAATGCCTAGCATACTGCTTGACATGAAGCTGATTTTCTAACATATACTCGTGAAAAGGGAAGTTTGCAATGGTAAATTCACATCACAAGAACTGAGCAATTGAATCTAAATTTAGATTTTTAAAAATGAAAATCTCAACTATTTACATACCAGAAATAACACAACAGTCTAATGGGGTTTTGTTCTGTAAGATCTGAGTTTGATGATTAGTTTGCAATGCATGCCTTTAAATGGTTCGTGTAAAACTTCCTGTAAGAAAACATGTGTTTCTTGATAATAATCAAAAATATGCAAGTGGTGTAATTGACAACATTTAAAAATGGGTCAAGTTCAGTATACTTGTATTATTAGGATTTCCCTTCCCTACTTTATAAAACTCCATTTAATTGTTCTTTAGTGTCAGACTGAGAAGAACTAACTCACATTAGATGGGCTTTTCTTATGGGAATTCTGGGCAGCCCAGAACGAAATAATTTGGGATCCTTCCAGACCAATGTAGACAACTCAAGAGGCCCAGATAAGAATCTGCATTTTGGATATTTATCTTCTGCTGCTTCTCAAGTATGTTTTGCTTGGTCTCTGCTCATCTACTCCAAAAGAACAATTTTGTCCTTTTGAAGGATGTTGTAGGACATAAAACAATACAATCCCAATTGTAATTTCCGGTCATTTTTTGGCACATTCCAATATGACCACGTACATAAATTAATAATTATTATTATTTGTAACAAGGCCAGCGTGTAATTACCATGAAGTATGAGTTATAGTATCTTTTAAATGAAATGAACTCATATTACTTTTAAACTCATATGATAACTGTAACAAACATCAGGACTACTTGAAGGATAAGAAATGAAAATCTTGTAATTAAAGTTAAAGAAAATGTTCATTTTAAAAATAGTTCATGGTAATTCAAGATAATTTATCCTCTTCATCAGAACACTTTCAATAAGCATTATTCAGCAACTATTATGTGTGAGGTTCATTACTAAGTACCATACGAGGATACGAAAAAAGATTGGTGGTCCTGTTTTCTGTACTAGCAAGAAAAACAAGAACATGTAAATTGTTTTAATTGAGGGTTCCTGATGTGTACAAATTTGTAATTTGGCTGAGGCATCTGTTTGAATGACAGTCTGATGTACAAGGGACTACTTTGTTGCAGAGTTGTATACACAATACATTTCACTGAAAACTTTGTGTGAACAATGCTGTTTTGAGTGACTTAAGAAACAGGTAATACATGACTGTCAATGGAAATGATATTTTGGAGGAAGTCAGAGGCCTGTGAAAATATTTGTGAAACAAGATGTTTGAACTTTTGTTTATGTGGTTTATACTTATCTAAATTTACCATATTAGAAGCTATATGTGGAAAAAAATTTAAATTTTTATGTGTTAATTTATTTTAAAATAAGCTCATTACAAAGCTAATATAATAAAACTGTATGGAAATAACTATATTCTCCAAAAAAAATTAGTGAAAAAGATTATCTTACGTTATCAAAATATTTAAAGGCCTGGTTTAAGAAAGGACAGTAGTATTTTTCTGTCTGCTCCTTCAATCAGTTTTTTTGTGGCATTGCACATCCTATATGCTGATAAAGTCATAGCAGAAATAGTTTTGAACTCACAGAACCCTTGAAAGAGATTCAAGGTCCCTAGAGATGCCTGGACTTCAGTTTGAAAGACACCCCTCTCTCCACTTAAGGGCTCACTGAACTTGTAGCTGTCATACAAGGCAGGTTATGATAATGGCCTAATAAGTACAAACAATAAATAACAGAAGAAAATGAGTATAACCTAAAATAAGACAAAATAAAAATACTCCAAACTATTGTAGATTGGACATTGAAGAAATAAAATTTTTAGCTTCTGTGTGCTTTTTCTTATTTGCAATGGGAATAATAAGAGGAACAACATAGGATTGTTGCAAGGTTTGCATGGGATGACAGATATTAAGCATTGAGAACACTGCTTGGCATTCAGTAGGAGCTCAATTAATAATTAGAATTACTTTTGTTGTATTCACGTGATGAAAGTGGAGGGAAGAGCACACTGGGGAGCAAGGCACCATGAGCAAATGCTCAGAGGCCAGACAGGGCAGGATGCATTCCAAGAATTGTGTATAAGCTGCACCTGGGGTAGCTAGATTAATTTGGGAAAGAATGAAAGGTCAGATTGTATAGGGTCTTTTGTGACAGATCAGATAGTTTGGACTTTATTTCCCTTAGAATAGAGAAACTATTGAAATTTGTAGGGAGAAACCGGCCAAATTTCATGTGTGCTCATGTTAAGATTAGAATCATCAACCTGTTCCATAATTCCTTCTATGATTTGCCTACCTAGTTTTTTCCTTAAAGGGGAGAGGAGAGAAACTTCAAGCCACTTTTTGTATTCCCAATCAGGTGAAGTTAAAATTAGCTCTGTTATTTCTGTTTTCCTTCTGGGCAGGCCATCATTGGCTAACTCAGTTATTGACATTTGTAGTCTCCCTTGGTGGTACAGTCACATCTGGGTTCCCACAGACCCACTCCAGTGTTTAGCTAGTTGATGGATTTAAAAACTCTTGTCCAGTAATCCAGGTGCTGGAGGGTGGTTTTTTTTAAGGGAAGTGAGGTTTAGCAAGGACAAGGACAAAAAGAGCTGCTGGAAAAAATAAATAATTTACATTCAGGATGAGTAAAAAAAAAGTCCCCCCTGGTAGGATAAGAAGATTGTTCTAGCATTGCCAGTGCTTTATTGCAGATCTTTTAGCCAGACCCCAACTAGCAATAAGCCTTGACCATAATTCCTGCATTCGTTTACTTGCGCACTGCTTTTTATTTCTCGTGGTCAGCTGTTAGCCTTTGAAATTCTGTGGTATGTGAGTAGCTTTAATATTTTAGTTTTTTTATAAGGACGCCATAATTTATTTTGAAAGCCTCCCAGTGGCATAAAGCTTTGTATCTTTATTACCTCAAAGGGATGTTGTGAAGATAAAGTGAGACCAGTAAAAAGTATGTTCACCTTTTAGCAGAGATAGTTGGTGTGTATGTATATGCGTGTATTTCCTTGGTCTCTAACAGTTTTGTGTTTCAAAGAAAAGCAAATTTTACACAGTAAGATTTTTTTTCAATTGATTTAGAAGCCTAAACTGTATCTGAATTCCATGGAACAATCTGAAGAGGCAAGTTTTCTTTTTTAACATGTTAATAGGTTAGAGTTGAAAGAAGCCTCACTATTGACAGGAATGTTTTAACGTTCTGGCCAAAAAATAGAGAAAGACAGAAAGAAAATAATAATTTTCTCTTTATAAATCTTCTTTCTTTCTCTCAATAGATGGAAGTTCTAAATCTCTGGAGGTTTTTGTTTTGGCAATGACAGTATGATGCCTTCATAAGATGTCTTCAGCAGTGCTATGAACAATGTGCTAAAATCAATATTTGAGAGATATGAATGGGGATAGAATTTTATAACTGTGATAGCTTCTCAGACATAGCTGTAGCTCTCACACTACTGTAAGTATAGGTAAGGCCAATTAGTACTAGCCTGAGAGTGCAACAGGTATAAATTATTCTAGTTACATCTAGGATTTCATACATTGTTTACTCTCAGTTACATGTAGGTACCCAAAATATTCTACCAATACTTCATGATTCTCTTTTTAAAAATGACTTACATTATTCTTTGTCTATGCCAGTCATCCGTCTTCATTAGAAGCTTGTGAAGCATATAAAAATACAAAGAAGAAAATGAAAATTGTAACTTGCTAACTAGACAGGGATAATCACTTTGATCTTTACATGTATTTCCTTATAATTTTTTCTTTTCATATATATTTTGCTTCTTAGAAAAATTGCCACGTATATATTTTTATATAGTGAATTGCCCCTAATTATAATATAAGCATGCTCCCACATCATTAGGAGTGTTCGAAAACATTTTAATGACTTTGTCATGTGCCACAATATGGACAGATGTGTGAGGTGGGATGTGTAGGAGTTCAGAGCGTGGAATATGGAGTCACACTGTCTACCAGCTGGATGGCCTTGGGCAAGTTACTTCATCTCTCCTTATCTTAGTTTTGTAAGCTCTAAAACTGAGTTTGAAAATAAAGTTCATACTGTAGCTGTAAGGATTATATGGGTTAATATATGGTCATTAAAATACTCAGAACAGTGCCTGGCACAATGATAATAATTAATACAAGGTTAGAGAGACTATTTCTCTTCTGTTTCATTAAAAATTAAATCACGATGAAAATTATTGTATCTGTCTTTTTTCCATTGGAATATTTCCTTTAGGATAATTTTCTTAAAAGTGAATTAGAAAGTCAAAAGAATTTATTACAGTAGAACCTCCATAGTTGACCCCTCCCTACAGTGATTACCTCTCTATACTAAGTTGATCTAATTTTCAGAGATGAAACACATACCACATGCATATATCAGAACAGTAGGCCTGGTTCCTTATGTTGACCAGTTTGTTATAGTCCAATGGGTGGTCAACTTACAGAGGCTCTACTGTATATGGCTAAACTGCATTCTAGAAAGATTGCAAGACTAACTTTCATATTTCCAACTTAGGATCCTGTTTGTCTTTTTTTTTTTTTTTTTTTTTGGTCTATTTTACCACACTATTGACAATACTGAGAATTTTTATTAAAACTTTTTTTCTTTTTGTAGTTTTTGGCCGGGGCTGGATTTGAACCTGCCACCTCCAGCATATGGGGCTGGCGCCTTACTCCTTTGAGCCATAAGTCCCGCCCTATTAAAACTTTTTATAATTATTATTATTATTTTAATTTAAAACATTTATTGTACCACAGTATCTTAATTTAACTTTGTATATATTCATCTACTATTTTAGATATTTTATAAAAAATATTCTGTTACACATTTTTTCCCTGTAAATTGTCCATTTGTTTCCTTTTCCTTGTTTGTAGAAAATCTTGGTATGTTTATATTTCAACTTGAAATCTGTCATATTTTTGGCAACTCTTTTCCCTGAATTTTTATTTTTAAATTTGGGGGGGGGGGATGCTTTTTGTGATCCATATCAAGCAATTCAGGTTTTTCTTATTGAATGACTTTTCTTTGCATCTAGGGAGCACTTCCACCATTATTACTGGCACTTCATATGGGTCCCCCAGTGATATTCAAGGTTAATAGTATTGCGGTAAACATGATGAACAATACACAAGAACAGTAAGTAATCCTAGGTAGGTGAGAGAGCCCAGGATTTTAAGGCCACAGTGAGCCATGATTGTACCACTGTGCTCTAGACTGGGCAACAAGGCAAAGCCCCATCACACACATACACACACACACACACACACACCAAAAAAAAGAAAAGAAAGAAAAGAAAAGAAAAAAACTCCACAACCCAAACTTCAAGAGATCACTTTTTTTGGTGATACCTAACATACCAGAGAGATGAACTGCTCAGAGGAGATGATTAGTGTTGCATGGTGTTTAAAGGGGGTAATTTCAACAGTTGAGTTCATCTCAGTAGCAACAAGAGGTGGCTATGAAATTATTCCAGTAGTAGTATATACTAACTTAATTTTATGCAGTCATGATTTGTTATTGCCGCTTCATTTCTGTTAACATTCTCCTCAACTGCAAATAGCATCATGTATGGTCTGTAAGTGTTTGTGTGTGTAAGTTTTGATACATTTCTTATAATACATTCTTGTACATTTTATGGTAGCAAATGATATGGACTCATGACATACTTAACTTTTCTTTATTTTTAGGTTATGTGGTTCATCTTTGCGTTTTTTTCAAATTGTTCCAAATCTCAAAAAAAATTTCAATACATTTATTTAAAAAAATCCATGTAGGAATGGGTCCATGCAGTTCAAACCCATGTTGTTCAAAGGCCAACTGTACATAGACACAGTGCTTCAGATGAACTTTCTTCCTGTGTGAATATAGTTCCAGCTGAAACACTTGCCCTAACATGCAGAGGCTTTGCATATGGCTTGCCCAAGTGCTTCCCTGACTTCAATCTTGACTCTCTGAGTTTAAGTGTTCCCTAGAAAACTCTCTGGCATCACTCAAAGACCTCGTTTTTAAAAAGTAGCTTTCAGGGCGGCACCTGTGTCTCAGAGGAGTAGGGCACTGGCCCCATATGCCAGAGATGGCAGGTTCAAACCTAGCCCTGGCAAAAAAAAAAAAAAAAAAAAAAAAAAGCTTTCAATTTCTCTCATACCATGTTCCTTTTCCTGCAGAAATGAGAGATGAGAGATGAATTAGTCTACTTGCTATGAAATGGATTCTTAAAATGCTTAAATTCCAGATTTCAGAGAGCCAGACTTTAGGGTATATACCTTCTCATTTACATAACGAAACACTTAACCAGTGATTCCTGGTGATGTCAAGATTGGGGCTGGGAAAAAGTAGATCACATGGCTATCCATTGTGGGAAATAATAATTGACCAGTGTGGCTAGAAGAACTAACTGGCAAGGCTTGGAACACAGGTACTGTTGCCTATGGTTTCAAATAGTTGGGTGAGGATTTGGATTTGTTAGATTTTGGAGGAAGTGTCCTTAAATGTAGTGGGGCCATAGGTCAGACAAGTTCAAGAATTTATTTCAAGGGATCTGCAGCAATACTTGCTTATTATTTGTACTCTTTGTTGGCTGAATAAAGTAGATATGTTAGAAATTAGAACACATCAGTGAATAAGAGAGGATCTTGGCTTATATTTTGGAGGGGAAGGTATATAATAAATAAATAAATACAAACAGAAGAGAAGGATAAAATTGATATGCAGAGGATTAAAAGAATGTAACGTAATAGAGAGTGAATGGCTATTTAAATTGGGTGGTCAGATGTAGGGAGCCAGCCCACACACAACCTGAGAGTGTCCTCAGTGCTCAGCAGTAACAAGGGAGTGAAGAAAATAAAGACAATGGAAATAGAGTGGAATTCATAGAGTGGGCCCAGGAGGGTGGGGAGCAATGCCCTTTATGTGAGAGACAGTGATGGCCATGAACTCCAGATGAGCTCGGTTTTTATTACTTCTTTTCATCAGCAAATGGGTGTTTGCAGCAACAATGATATACATCAACCCCCTCCCCCCCAGTTACTCAGGCCCTAATTTTCCATTACCCACCCAATTACCCTTTAGCTATTTTCATTACTTTTACTTCTTAAAATACTTACCAATCACTAACAGGATAACATAAAACAAAGAGAAAAGGGAACATGGACTTTAGAACTACAGGCCAGCTAGTTAATCCTTTATGTTCCCGTGGGGCAGATTAGTTGACACTCTACTCAGGAGCCAGGGAGAAAAAAGCTGAATCCCCTTATCTCACACCCACAAGAACTAGTCTTTCTTGCTCCTAGTTAATCTTAAAATGGCCTCCCAAGCCCGGTCAGGTCTCAGCCAGGCCCTTATAGACCTTTCTTTTGGGGTCCTTTCTGACTTCAGCCAGGCCCTTCTAGACCTTTTCCCTGAAGCCCTCCCTGACTTCAGGCAGGCCTTTCAGGCCTTTTCCCTGAAGTCCTTTGATATTCGAGCCAAGCTGCATTGTGAAGCCCCCAGTATAGTATGTTCTTTGTGGAGGCTCATATCCTCTCCCATTATCTGGCATATCTGACTCTAATCCCAAAATTTTTTGTATAATCATTTCATTATTATATCAATCTAACTCTATTCCAGTAATCCTAATTTCCCTAATGTTCACCCTCAGTCAAAGAAGTCTCCTTTGAAGTGATTTCATTTAAACTAAGATTTGATGACTAAAAAGTAGGTGTCTGTGTGCAGATCTGGAAGAAGAGTATGCCAGGCAGAAGAGAACAGGGCAATGGACAGATAGAGGCTGGAACTGTGATCTGAGGATCAGAAAGCTAGTAAGTTAGGCAAAGGTCAGATCATGCAGGATTTTGTAGATATAAGCAAGAAATTGGAATTTTATTCTTGATTGCATAATTTGCAGGTGACTGGATTAAATCCTGCAATAGTATGTGGCTCTGGGAGATATAATTTTAGGGTGAAAATTGCCCCTGTGAATTTTGTAGCAGTGATCTTAATTATTACTGTAAATGCTGCCACAGAAGTAGGACTGTGCAGCAGACTGACAATCCACTCTAGTCTACCTTGAAAATACATCAGAAGTCTACTTCCACTTCCCTTTTCTTAGAAGAAACTATGATGAAAGTATGTGAGGAGTAAGAATCCAAATGTGGTCTTAAACAGAACTGTTCTGTGTGGACCACAGTGTGCACCTGTGGCCATACAGTATTTGTAAGTCAATAGATAGTTTGACTCTTTTCTTCCAGGTTCAGAGGAAGAAATTGATGTTATCACATTTATAGCTTTTAAGCTTATAAACTTCTATTTTTAACAAAAGATATAAAACACTTTGTTACTCTACAGTTGAATAGTTCTACAATGTAAATGTGATTTGCTGCCTTGCCTTTATCAATCCTAAGCAAAAGTTAGAGACAAACCAGTTATCCGGACATTAAATAATTGTAAAACCCAGGGTAACAGGTAAAATTTCCAGGATGGTATTTCACTTAGGGTATTATTCTGATACAAAATTAAAATTGAAGCACAGCTTCAAGAGGCAATGGTGAAATACTTATTTGAGTTCAAGTATTCAGAAGAAGTATTTAAACAAATTGCTCAATTATAAACTCTTCCTGTGATGGACTTCCATAGAATGTGGTCAGCTTTCTGGGAAAAATTAGATTGAGTTCAAGAGTTTTAAAACCTGAACTTCAAACTTGCTGGATTTCCATTTGGTTTCAGATTTTCTTTCAAATGTTTTATTGCATGTTGACTCAGCATTTTCAAGAAATCCAAATATAATAATAAGGGCAACAGGTAGACTGTGTAAAGTATACCCGTCTGGAACTCATTTTATTTTAAAAGAACATACCTTCAATGTTAAATAAACCAAGTATAAAGAGCTCCAACAGAGTTAAATAAAATTTTGGAAAATCTTTTGCTTGAATTATAATTCTTAATTATTTGAGGGCTTTCTTTTTTCTTCTCCAAAATATTTAAAAATTTCTCTTGATAACCAGGACTTTGAAATTTAATAGGATTCAGGTGTTTCCAGTCACTTGTGTGATACTCAGAAAATTCTTCTTTTCCCTCTCTTCTTGATAGTTTTCCTTTTACCATTTTTGAACACATTCTACTGAATGCACACATTCTGAGAGCCAAGGCAAGACCCTGTTCCACACCCCCTGCCCTTGGTATTGACTCTATGGCAAGCTTTATTCCACCAAATTCCTTTTTAGCCACAGTAACCATGAGAGTTTAACATCTGTCTTTACCTTTCTCTCTTTCTTTGGTCTTTGAGCCAGGTATGAACTGTAAATTGAGGTAGAATGCACAGCTGGGTCAATATAGGGTAGGAAGAAAAATGAAATAGCCTTCCTATCGTTTTCACAAAGTTTGAAAAACAGAGTTGGCAATGAGGAAAAAAATAAAACAGGAAGCAGGATTGCACATATAAATTAAATATTTTCACCCCAACCCTTTTTAGATAGCCCAGGGGTATTAAGAGCATGTGTGTTTTGGATGGCTCAGCAGGCATTCCAACAGTAAATGGCTTCCTGTTCAGCGTGTTCGAAGTCAGGCTGTCTTTTGGGGTTGGTTTAAAAATATGTGTGAAATATGTACTTTTATTTCGAGCCAACTCAAATGTTTTCAATCATCCCCCCCCCGAGATTGCTTCTTCTCTCTTCCCATCCTGTCATTTCTTGCCCCCTCAGACAGTAAAATATACCCCCAAATGTGTGTGTGCTTTTTTAAAGGAAGCTTAGTGATTAATTATGAGTTACTTGTAAACATATATTATTGCCCTCAAAGGTATTCACCAAAAACCTGGCCAGTGTCATTCCTGGCTGGCATTCTTGAGTGTTAGATCTTGATGAGTGGAAGTTAGAGAAGCATGTGAAGAAACCAAGTATTTGAATCAGACACAACAGGGAACCAATGGATAATTGAGGGTGAGAAATGGTCTATAACTTTTCACCCCAGTGGTGATGAACCTATAATTCTCAAATTGTTTGTGTAATTTTCTATTTCTACCACATCAGTGACAAATATTATTTTGTACTGCATGTTCCTTGTGGATGTTTTTTTTTTTTTTTTTTTTTTCCTTCATCAGCAAAGGCCAATTAGGATGCCTGAAAGGAAAATAACATACCTGGGCCATCGTACCTAGCAAGAAAGACCACAGATGTACCCAAGAGGAAAAATATAGACCTCGGGTGGAAGCCACAGAGTCCCTCTGCAAAATGCTACTCTGATTCTGATAGACTTTAAAAATGTATGTCATGTGATCTGTTTAGAGGGAAATCTCAGATTTGACATAGAACTGTCGAGGAATGTTTTGTTTTTGGCATAAACTATAAAGGCTGTAAATACTCTTCTCTACAGAAGGCTGTGGGTACGCCTCTCCCCATTTGGCTGAGCCTGTTTAAATTCTGGAGGGTCTATAAACAATGATGCTGTGTATTTATAGTGGTACTAAGTATCAGAGTTAACCCTTTCCATTTTAAAATGTATTTGATGTGAGAGGTTATTATTATTTTTTTTACTGTTATGTGAGTTATATGGCTTGTTTGGGATGAAAAAAAGAGCCAACCTTTTCAAATAAATCTCTGAGGATAATTTATTCAAAGAATGTCTCTTGACATGTAATTCCAGGCTTTTGGTGTTTGCTGTTTTCAAATGGACTAACTCAGCAAACACTTATTAAATTATTGACTACGCAAAGCTCAATGCTGGATGCTCCAGAATGTTAATGACCTGGAAGTAATTCACCTTGACAAAGTCCAACACCCTTTTACTTAAAAAAAAAAAAAAAAGCCCTCACAAAAAGAAAAAAACAAAACTGGCAGAAAATTGAGCATATCAGGGAACTTCCTCAACATGAGAAAAGGTATTTATTAAAAAAACAACAACAATAGCCTGCAGCTAACATAATGAATGGCAAAAGATGAAAAACTTTCTCTATAAAATCAGGAACAGGATAGGACCCTTACTATTACCTCTGCTACTCAACATTGTTCTGGAAGTTCTAGACAAAACAATTGGGTAAGAAAAAGAAATGAAAAGATCCAAATGGGAAAGGAAATTAAAACTATTTCTGTTCATAGATGATATTATCCTATATGTAGAAAATCCTAAAGAATCCTCAATAATGTTATGAGGGCAAATAAATACACAGCCAAGTTGTAGTTGTTCCATTCTTTGTCATAATTCAGCACTTCAGCAGCCTCATTAAATTCAATCTAATAGCTTGCCTTCAGGGCAGCATTGGACATCTGAAAATGTGACTGTGGAAGTTCTCCTATTGTATGGGCAACAATGACTTCACAGACTGTCCCTATATTCAATTTCATAAGTGAAATTTTCATGAGATTTATTTGGCAGTGGATCAAATCTTGGTTAAATTCCAAATACATATGAAATGAGTAACACATTGAATCTCATTATGCCATGAAATAGATTCATTTCTTAGGTGGATTATCTATGATGCTGAGTACTCCCTGAGTACAGGGAGATGAGTAAGCATAAGCTACAACACGAGGTCTGGAGGGCAGGACAGAGAGAGGAGAGAGGCTCTGAAGGAAGGGAAAGTGAGAAGGGGCAGAGGAATCTGACACAACAAACTTGTACTGCTTGTTGTGGCAGCCACCAGCCCCATCAGACTGTTTAAATTCAAATTAATGAAAATGAAATAAGGTTAAAATTAACTTCCTTCGTTGCCCTAGCCAAGTTTCAAGTGTTTGATTTCTACGTGTGTTTAGTGACTACCATATTGGACGTCATGGACAAGTAACATTTTCATCACCTTAGAAAAAATGTACACAACAGGGCTGCTGTAGGTAGTGTTTTGTCCTTATTTTACTCAAAAATATATAGTTTCTTCTTGAAGATGATCTCCAATACACTTTTAAAATAATTGAATAATATTTGATTATTTTAATCTGCCATGATTAAAAAGCATTATAAAAAATAGATTTTTTGTAATTTCCCATTATTATAATCATGACTGTGATTTAAAAAATACCCAAATGCCAAAATTCTTGCATCCATCTTAAATTATTTATCTAGAATAAAGTCATAGAAATATAATGGCTTATTCAAATGCTATAAATATTTCTTTTAAGATTTTTCTATGTATGGCCAAATGCCTCTTCAGAAAGTTTATCTGTTTACCTAAGTATAAGTGACAGGAGAGCCATTTATTTGCAAGCAAGAAGAACTGTGCGCTAATGTGAAAAACCAAAGCAGAATGGTAGTATAGCTAGCTGCCTCTGTGAACTTCAGATTTGGGTTGGAATAGCTGTGAGCAACTAAGCTTCAATTCACAACAGGACAAAATATTAATTAGCAACCACTTTTCTAATATTCCTATGTGGTGGGCACTATTTAGGCATTTTACCTAAGTACTGAATTTTCACTGTAGCCTTGTGAGTTAGGGACTCCTGTTACCTTCATCCTATGGTTAGGCAACACTGAGGATGCTGCAGTGAAGGAACTAGTTCCAGGTCACACGGCTAAGCAGCAAAGGTAGGATTTGAATTTACCTAGGTTCATCCAGGCTAATAAGCATTCACAATTCTATGTTTTTTAACAACTATACTGCATTGTCTCCCAACCATTTTATTAAAATCCCATTGGAACCAACTATTGTAGGTTGGAATGTATCTTTCCTTACCCAAAGAATGTATTGAAGTTCTAACCCCCCGCACATTAAAATGTGACCTTCTTTAGAAATAAGGTTATGGTAGATGTCTTTGCAGACATACCTTGTTTTATTGGCTTTGCTTTATTGTGCTTCACAGACACAGTGAATTTTGCAAACTGAAGGTTTGTGACAACTCTGCAGTAAGCAATTCTCTCACTCCATTTTCCAACAGCGTGTGCTGTTTCATGTCCCCATGTCACATTTTGATATCTCTAGCAATATCGCTAGAGATATTTTTCCTTGTTATTACATTTGTGGTAGTGATCTGTGATCAGTAATCTTTGAAGTTACTGGTGTAATTAATTAGGGGTGCCACAAACCACACCTATATAAGATGGTGAACTTAATAAATTATGTTGTGTATTCTTGAAACAGCGTTCTGCCATTCAGAGCTGGACAGGGGACCCCAGTTTCCTGGGCCTGGGGAATTTCATGAAGGGAATGTCCTGCTTCTTTTCCCTCAGCTAGAGGGATTGCAGTCATTCATTTTTTTTTTATTAGATCATAGCTGTGTACATTGATACTGTCCTATATCAATTAAGGGTACATTGTACTATTTTTATATACAATTTGAAATATTCTCATCAAACTGGTTAACATAGCCTTCATGTCATTTTCTTAGTTATTGTGTTAAGACATTTATATTCTTCATTTAGAAAGATTCACATGTACCCTTAAAAGATAAACCATAGATGTGATCCCACTATTCACCCTCCCTCTACCGCACCTCCTCCCTCCCTTCTCCTCCCTCTTCCCTTCCCCCATATTCTTGAAACTATAGTTTCATAGTAGAGCTGAGTACATTGGATACTTTTTCTTCCATTCTTGAGATACTTTGCTAAGAAGAATATTTTCCAGCTTCATCCATGTAAACATGAAGGAGGAAAAGTCTCCATTCTTCTTTTAAAGGGCTATACAGTATTCCATGGTGTACATATACCACATTCATGTTTTAATATGCTCATTAACTTTGAAAAGGTGTCTCCTATCTACCAAGTCCTGGTCAAAAGTAATTCTCAAGACCTTATTCCCCTAGATGAAGGACCCACACAAAATACCACTTGAGTCTTTCCCTAAGCCAGAAGCTCTTTTGATTTTTATTTTTTATATATTCCTTTCTATCTAATAAATCCTACCTTACCACTAATCTGTGGTCTGTGCATTCATTCAGTGAATCCTTGAGACAGAGGACCTACTGCAGAAAGAAATTAGGGGAACATTCTGACTGCTCCACTCATTAATAGTCATTTTCCCATCCTCTCCCTCTTCTTGGAACTCCCTATTGGGTGACAAAGAAAAATATTTAGGCCAATTAATAACCCTATAATGGTCTCCAAGTGTTCAAGTGAAAGGTGGAGTCACATGTCTCTCACATTATATCAAAACCAAGAAATGATTGAGCTTAGTGAGGAAGGCATGCTGAAAGCTGAGATAGACTGAAAGATAGGCCTCTTATACCAAACAGTTAGCCAAGTTATGAAAGCAAAAGAAAAGTTCTTAAAAGTTCTACTGCAGTTCACACAAAAGATAAGAAAATGAAACATTCTTGCTGCTTATATGGAGAGAGCAGATGGTCAACCCAGAGACATTTCCTGAAGCCAAAGCATAATCCCAAGCAAGGCCCTTACTTTCTCCAATTCTGTGAAGGGAGAAGAAGCTGCAGAAGAAATGTTGGAAGCTAGCAGAAGTTGATTCTGAAGGTTTAAGGAAAGAGGCTGTCTCTGTAATGTTAAAGTACAAGGTAAAGTCTCAAGTGATGATGTAGAAACTGTACCATGTTATCCAGAAGATCTAGCTAAAATGATTAATGAAAGTGTCTACACAAGACAAAAGATTTCTAATACAGAGAAAATAGCCTTCTATTGGAAGATGTCATCTAAGACTTTCATAGCTGGAGAGAAGAAATCATTGACTAGCTTTAAAGCTTCAAAGGACAGGCTGACTTTCTCTATTTTTTTTTTTTTTTTTTTTTTTGAGACAGAGTCTCAAGCTGTCACCCCGGGTAGAGTGCTGTGGTGTCACAGCTCACAGCAACCTCAAATTCTTGGGCTTAAGTGATTCTCTTGCCTCAGCCTTGCAAGTAGCTGGGACTACAGGCGCCTGCCACAATGCCTGGCTGTTTGGTTGTAGTTGTTGTTGTTTGGCGGGCGTGGGCTGGATTTGAACCCACCAGCTCCAGTGTATGTTGCTGGCACCCTAGCTGCTTGAGCTACAGGTGTCAAGCCAGGCTGACTTTCTCATTAGGAGCTAATGAAGCTAATGAATGACCTGAAGTTGAAGCCAGTGCTTCTTTACCATTCTGTAAACCATAGGACCCTTAAAAATTATGCTCTTTCTTCTCTACCTGTGTGCTATAAATAAAACAACAAACCTGGATAACAGCATATTTGTTGATATGGTTTGCTGAATATTTTAAGCCCACTGTTGAGATCTACTGTTCAGGAAAAACGATTCCCTTCAAAGTATTACCGCTCATTGACAACATACCTGGTCACTCAAGAGCTCTGACAGAAATACACAAGACGGTTAATGTTGTTTTTATGCTTGCTAACACAGCATCCATTTTGCTGCTGATGGATAAATGAATAATTTTGATTTTCAAATCTGATAGTTTAGGAAATATCAAGAAAACTAGAATTAGAAGCAGAGCCTGAAGATGTGGCTGAATTATTGCAATCTTGTGATAAAACTGTAATGGATGAGGAGTTGCTTCTTATAAATGAGCAAAGAAAGTGATTTCTTATACTGGAATCTACTCTTAGTGAAGATGCTGTGAACATTGTTGAGATGACAGCAAAAGATTTAGCATATTATGTAAACTTAGTGGATAAAGCAGCAGTCTTGAGAGGATTTGAGAGAATTGACTCCAGTTTTCAAAGAAGTCCTACTGTTGATGAAACGCTATCAAACAGCACTGCAAACTACAGAGATATCTTCCATGAAAGGCAAAGTTGATTGATATGGCAAACTTCACTGTTGTCTTATTTTAAGAAATTACCACAACCATCTCAGCCTTCAGCAGCAACCACCTGGTCAGTCAGCAGTTATCACTGTTGAGGCAAGGCCCTCCTCCAGTGGAAAGATTATCACTCACTGAAGGCTCAGATGAACATTAGCATTTTTGAGCAGTTAAGTGTTTTATTGTTGTGTACTTTTTTTAGACATATGCTTTTGCACAATTAATAGACTATCACTATGCAACTGTTATGTACCCATAATAATTAAAAATTAAAAAATGGACTATTGTATAGTGTAAACGTAACTTTTATACACATTAGAACCCCCGCCCCCAAAGATGTGGCTCATTTTATTGCAATATTGGTGGTCTCTAACTGATTTGGCAATATTTTCAAGGTATGCATATAGTTTGGAGGGCATAATCAAGAAAGGTGGTCTCCTAACCCAATAGGACTGGAGTCCTTTGAAGAAGATGGCCATGTGATGGTATAAACACGTAGGGAGAACCCCACCGGCTTGCAAAGGCAGAGACTGGAGTCAGCAAGCCCCCAGAAGCTGAGAAGAGGCAAGGAAGGATTTCTCTATAGGTTTCAGAGGGAATATAGCTCAGCCAACACCCTAGGTCTTTACTTTTTGGCCTTCACAGCTGTAAGACAACATATTTCTGTTGTTTTAAGTCACCAAGTTTGTGGTACTTTCTCACAACAGCCTAAGGGAATCATATTCCTCTTGACTTAGAAAGGCGTTCCAGTGTCTGACCAAATGCCCAGTTCACCCACAAACACACCTCACCTCCTTATCAACCCCCCTCATCACATTTGTCAGATACCTTTATGGTGCCCAGTCGGATGGGCTGAAGGCCAAAGACAATATGCTTGCCATTTCTTTTGCCTGCCTTGAAATGATCAGAGAACACCCTGACTGACTCATAAAGTGAATATTTTATTGAATTTGCCAACACTGTATTCAGTTTCTGGGAAGCTAATAATTGTATATTTTTCTTTGTTTTGGAAGGGCAGTGATTCACTGAGACAGTATGAACTATGCTGGTATCACATAACTGTATTTAGATTTGTCTACCTTGTAGGAAAAATCGTAAAGGATTAAAACAACTGTCCTTCATCAATGGACTTCTCCTTTTGTCCTGATTTTCATTTCCATATTTAGTCAGATTATAGTTTGGCCAATTTTGGAGAATAAGTATTCTTGGCCTCAATGAAAATGTAAAGCAAATTTATAGCTTACACTAAACTCTGATAAAAAATGTTATCACAATGAAAATAACTGGAAATAATTTTATCTTGAACAAACACTGGAAATATGATTTCTTAGCCTTCTTTTTATAGTATCAGGAGAGAAGAGCCTAGCGATATCAGGAGTCCCAGAGGAAACTGTGCTCTCGAACATACTTTCCCTCTACCATCTGTTTAAATCTATGATTCATTCTCTACCGCTGAAGAAATACAATCTGCAACTTGTGACTGGTGCCTGAAACTGTGCATTGCTTTTCCTTGGCAGACGTGACCTCAGAGTAGCTTCTTTACAGTATTTTTACTGTGCCCATTGCACTTGGACTTTATGAAAGCTCTATCATGAATAGTGAGATAAGTGTTGATGAGAAATCTGAAGCTCAGATTAGTTATGTCACAAGGTCTGGCAAGTGGTATTTTGGGTTTCAAACCCAGAGCTTTCTGAACTGCAGTTTATTTCCATTCCCCATGTTTCCCCTTCTTTCCCAGAGTGAGAGCCTGGGCAACAAAACACTGTCGGGGTTAGGGGTGGTGGTGAGAGACTGAAAGAGGAAGCAAGAGATCTCTCAATGGCAGAAAGAGAGAAGAGGACCATTAAGGGAAAACTTTCATTACCTTATAATTTTGCCTGGGGCTTTGAATCCTTTAGGTATGCCCTATCTACCCACTAGTCACATGGGACTATTGAGCCCTTGAAATGAGGCCAGTGCAAGGTAAGAAATATTAAAAGTACTATATGCACACTGGAGTTTCAAGATTAAACATGAAAATAAGAATGTTAAACATCTCATCAATATTTTTATGCTGATTACACACAGGATAACAATTTTTAGATATATTGTGTTGAATAAAGTATGTATGCTATTATAATTTATTTTTATTTTTCTGTTTTATACTTTTTGCTTTCTTTTTTATTTTATTTTATTATTATTATTATTTTTTGTCAAGACAGAGTTCCACCCTGTGCCCTGAGCAGAGGGCAGTGGCGCCGGAGCTCACTGCAACCTCAGACTCCGGCTGCAGGCATCCTGCTGCCTCAGCCTCCGAGGCCGCTGGGATTACAGGCGCTCACCGCGGTGCCCGGCTGGGTTTTTCCATTTTTTTTTAATGAGTTGGAGTCTCACTTTCGCTCAGGTGAGTCTCGAACTCCTGAGCTGGAGCAATCCTCCCTCCTCAGCCTCCCGCAGTGCTGGGATTACAGGCGTGAGCCACCGCGCCCGGCTTTTATTTTATTTTTTAAATAAACAAGTTTAACTTTTCAAGAAAGGCAATAGCACTGCAATTCAAAGGTAATAAATTGTTTTCAAAGTCTACAACATATAATTTTTATTATCAAAATAATCCCATTCAAATTTTAAACCCAATTTCTAAAAATTTTAAAAAGTCAGATATGAAGGTTTTAGGCTTTGGGGTGGAGTGTTTTCAAAACTGTACTCAATTCTTCTCTCCTTTTATCTGAGCTACTGTGCAGTTGCTCTCAGTAAGAGGTGTGCTTTATTCTCTACTTCCTAAATCTATGTTGGCCTTGTGAATTTCTCCCAATAGAATATGGCAGAAGTGATGTGCCAATTCTGGGCTTAGATATCAATAGACCTGTGCTCTGCCTGTTTACACTTTTAGAACTCTTTTCATGTTAATAGGCCCCAGTTAGCCTGCTGGAGACTGAGAGACCAGGTGAAGTAGAGACAAATTGTCCCAGATGAGACTGTGTTAGTTTTCTGTGGCTGCTATAATAAATTAGCACAAATTCGGTAGCTTAAAACTCCACCAATTAGTCATCTTACCATTCTGTATGTCTTTTTTTTTTTTTTTTTTTTTTTTTGAGACAGATCCTTAAGCTATCCCCCTGGGTAGAGTGCCGTGGCATCACAGCTCACAGCAACCTCCAACTCCTGGGCTCAAGCAATTCTCTTGCCTCAGCCTCCCAAGTAGCTGGGACCACAGGTGCCCACCACAACGCCCGGCTATTTTTTGGTTGCAGCTGTCATTGTTTTTGGCAGGCCTGGGCTGGATTTGAACCCACCACCTTAGGTGTATGTGGCTGGTGCCTTAGCCACTTGGGCCACAGGCGCTGAGCCCATTCTGTGTATCTTAAGTCTAATACAAGTCTCACTGGACTTGTGTTAGAAAATCAACGTGTCTCCAGGGCTGTGTTCTCTTCTGAAGGGAGGCACTAGGGGAGAATCTTTTTCCTTACTTTTTATAGCTTTTTAAGGCTGCCCACATTCCTTGGTTTATGACCCCTTCCTTTACCTCCAAAGCCAGCAACAGCAGGTGAAATCTTTCTCCTTCCATATCACTCTGACCTCCTCTTCTGACCCCCTATTGCACTTCTAAGGACCCTTGTTACTACATTGGGCCCTCCATAATAGTCCAGGGTAATCTTATTTTAGATCTACTGGTTACCAACCTTAAGTCCATCTGCAGTCTTATGTCTCTTTTGCCATGTGAGGTAGCATACACATATTCATAGTTTTCAGAGATTAAAATGTAGACGTGTGTGTGTGTGTGTGCACAGGGGAGTCATTATTCTGCCTACCACACCAAATTAACCAGCCAGCACCTGACTAACCAAGAAACTGATTGTAGATAAATAAATGAGTTTAGTTCTGACCAGAATTGCCCACCAGAGCCCAGCCCAAATTGCTGATCTGCAAAATGATGAATTAAATAAATCTTAGTTAAGCACATTAAGTAAAAATTGGGTGGTTTGCTGTGAAAAAATATGAAGAGAAAAGAAAACTGATGTGGTCTTTGAAAAGGTCTAAAAATGAGCTGACTCTTTATGTGAAATACTCTCAGATCAAATTTCTGAAACAATCTTGGTAATTTAAGGCATTTTGTTTTTATTTAACTGTTTTATTAACAACTTCTGCTCTTTTTCTTAAGGTAATGGTGGCATTATTGGGATAAACTCTGTCTCTCTACTGAATTATTTGCAGTGTAGGAAATCTTAGTACAGTTTTTCCCATCCTTCCTTATCGATTTCCTCAACTCTGCTCTTAAACGAACTCTATCAGCAAAAAAGTACCTTTAATCTTCAAGTCTTTGTTCTTTGGAATAATAATGGCTTGTGGCCTGGTCCAAATTTCCATTAATCAATAAATAATATTTTTTAACAACAACTCAAGCTGTTTAATTATACTTTTAGTTCTCTTTTAAGTGGATTCAACATGCAGTAGGTTGCTTATGGTTTATACAAAGTGATACAGCTCACAGAGCCAACTTTTAGAAGAATGGGAGTTTTGTTTATCTTCAGGGGAATGTCTCTATATTCTTTACAATGGAAATTCTCTGTTTCATTTGAAAACAGTCAAAGTAGTTTTCTGTTAGGCATAACACTTTAGCCTCCTGAACAAAACCTCAGAGAACCTGGGACTCTTTTAAAAAGTTTGAAATGGAAAAAATGAACTGAGCAGAATAATTTCTAATTGAGGCAAAGGAAATGTTTAAACTTGCAGTGTTTTTACCTTGTGATGTTTCATCTATGATTCCCGATTTCCATTTCAAGTATTTACTAGCGTAATACGCAAGAGCAGTGGGTCAACATCATCAATTTGGTAGCGAAGTCTCATAAAACAGGGCCCATCTGCCTATTAATAGCCTCAGGCTGCAAAGGTTCCACCAGGGGTATGTTTGTGTGTGTGTGTGAGAGTGACTGGCAAAGGGTTCTCCATTACTAGCAAAATTTATTACTAAAGATCCTGAAGCTGAAAATTAATAAACAAAGGTAGTTATCTGGCAACTTTATAAGATTCACACATTCAAAGCTCTTGAAAATTCAAGGCATCTTACTAGTGGTTTGCAGCCTAACAGTAGATCAAGGGAAATGTATTTAGGAATAAATAAACATGTTGCATCAGTGAAAAAATATATATATATATATATATTTTGCTTCTTGTTTTGCCTTTCCTTCCCTCTTAGAGTATTTTGAACTTTGGCCTCTGTAATCCTGTCTGACAGGCTATGAAATAACTTACTTTATTTTCCAGTTTTTCCCATAGGGAGCATAAGGGTCCAGAGTGACCTATGAAATTTAGTGATTCTTGTACATTGGGCTTAATCCTAAGGTATATCTCTTTCTTAATTTCATTATATTATGTTTATTTGGGGATCATGTAACCAGATATTGGCCTCTTGAGAATGCCAAATGTCTTTGAGCTGCAAAGTAGATAAGGGCTTTCTGACGTGGCTAGTCACGGGCTTACTGGAAAATTGCAGTTTTCACTCCCCTGGAAATGGCTTTTCTGCCCACCAGCAATTAAAACACAACACATTTCACTTGGCTTTGGGGGCACTGGAGAGCTCTGAACAGACCTGCGCTTGTAGTGTTGCTGCCTCGCTCTGCTTTTTGTCATTAACAGGAACCCGACTGCGCAGCTTGCGAGTCAGCCTGTGTGTGACGGCTGCATGTGCATTTGTGCCGATCTGCACTCACAGGCCGACCTGAGGACGAAATGAGAAAAGACACATTTTCGTACTTATTTAAAAAGTCAGTTAGTTGAGTTTTGTGTTGTTTTTATCTCACACATGTAGTATTGAGACATGTGTTTCCATTTAATTAACCTAATGAGAACAAATACTAGATATATGAGGACAAATAGGGAGGTGGGAAGAAGAAACCTTTACCGAGCACCTACTGTGTGCACCTCTGTCGTCATCATTGTATTAATATCGGCCATATAGCTGTTACATCTGGAGCATATGGAAGGAAACAGTTCAGGAAGATCAAAGGGCTTTATATGTCAGAGCCAGAATTCAAATTCAAGTACAAGTCCAAATCTTGTGCCATGACCACTATAGCATGCCTCTTCACCCAGTAGGAGTTCACAGTTTAGGCCAGTGTAGTATTACTGACATTGTTGCCTGTGATGTAGAAGATTTTATACACAATTGTCAGAAATGATGAGGGAAATAAATGAAATTAAGAACAAATCTTTATGTAATTCATAGTCACAGAAGCACTGATAGAAAAGCAGGTTCCTGACTGTATTTTAAAAGCTCCATACTGGCTTTTTTCATGTAATATTTCTTGTAATATTTCTCAGGACTGAACCAGATAAACATAGCAGGGATAAAGATATTACTTAAGCTTCCTGCTTAAAAATATTTTTATTAGTGTTCAATATGTATTTGGTGTTATTTAATTTTAAAAATATATTTCTTCAAAGAAAAAAATTAAAATAGCCTATAAGAATAAGACTATAAATATTGTTACTTATAAAGTGTCTACCCCCTTATTTTGAACATGTGAACTATTTGGTCCCCACACACCTTTATAAACAGGGGGGCCAAAAGATGTAGACACATTTTAAGAAAGGAAAAAACTGTATTAAAATCGTGATACTCAGTATGTACTGATAACAAAGGATAAAAACAAGTCATGTTGAGCACCTCTTGTAGTTGTGGAAGTCAAAGGTGACTTGAGTACTACAATTTTAATAGTTTTTCCCTTGCTTAAAATATGCATACATTTTTTTGCATCCTCTGTATTTATAAAAGGATTTATAGAACAACTTTGAATAGCAGATACTAATATTCAGGTTTAAAATGGAGACTCTCATGGACTATATAAGTTAACGATTAGCAACAAGGTTTAAACAGTCTTACTCTAAAATACAGACTGCTCCCCTGATAGCTCCAATTGCTTTCTCCAAAACAGACTTGACTATAGATTATCAATGAGGCTACTATGGATGATTGTTTACATTGCTCTTCATTACGAAGGTCAGAGAATGGACAATTGAATGAAGAACGCGGAAGTTTTGATTTTTTGGTTTTAGCAGACTGAAGAAATCAGAGAACAAAAAGTGGTTTTAGTAATCTGCTAATCATATCACGAGTAGCTATGGGAATAATAGAACTGGAGAAGAAAAGTCAGTCTATCTCAGAGATAACAGGTCTACAACAAAAGCATCATCAGTAACAGCCAATTTCCTTTTCCTTGTCGGAAGGAGCTACGTGAGCAGAGAGATCACTTGGAATTATTTTGCAGGGCCAGGTGACCTGCAGCTGGTTCATGGTCAACTGTTAATGCCTCACTGGAGATGTAAATGCTGCACGTCTTTGCAGTTTCATGACAAATAGCTAAAGGACAGGTTATGCCTCGGTGTCTTCATCTCACATGCATCATATAAATACCGAACAAGCACAGTTTGCATGAAAATTATTTAATGATAGAGAAACAGAAATAACACAGTGGTTAGGAGCTCGTGATTTTGTGTCATAAAAATGGATTCTAATCTCTTTTGCGCTACTTACAAGCTGCCTCTGTTTTCCTATCAGTACAATGGACATAAGGCTCTAGGGACAGGGTTATTGTGTAAGTTAAATGCATGTGTGTATGTAAAACATTTGGCACAGTGCCTTGAACAGAATAAGACATCAAACAGTATCTCCAATTAGTATTTGTGTTGAAAGATGTAACACTCTGCTGTCTTATTCTTCTCAAAAGGAAATGAATACCCAAATTAATCTCATGTATTTGTCTTACATAACTGATGGACCCTAGAAGGCTGCTAGCTAAACCAAATGGTGAAAACCCGAGTGGGAACAAACCCAGAGTGTGAGTTGTAGCTGCAGAGGACAAGCGCCTAGGTTTGGGCTGTACTCTTTGGTCCCTTTGAATCTTACCATCCCGACGCTTCACCAGCATAAAACGACTTTCTCCCAAAGTTTTCATTTGCAGGAACAAGAAGACCCTTGAGGCCAATAGCTAGTTATTTATTTTTAAATGTTCCAAAATAAAAATAATAGTGTGAGGCTTTTGCTTCAGCTTTCTTTCTGAAATGACCCTTGACAGGAACTGGAAATAGTTCTTGTCAATGCAGCCATTATCTCTTGTGACCAAACGGGATGTGGGAGGTAGGGTGGAATTTCTGAGTTCTTTGTACATGGGAATAAAATGTCTGTCATTTAGTTAAAATAAATTATTGATTTTAAAATCAAATCAAAATAGTGAATCAAACAAGCAGGTACTGTACTTGAGTTTTCCCTTATTTGTATGAACTGTTTTTTCACTATTTTATGAATAGTGGGGGTGGGGGTGGGGGTGGTGCAGAATAAGGGGTTATAAATAACAAAAACATGTTTTGGGCTTCATGAAACCCAGGGGCAATTATAGGAGAGTCTGAAAAAACGTTTAAATTACCCTAGTTTCCCAGGAAAATAAATGATCCTCTTTCTTGCCTTATCAAGAAGCAAGCTGATTTTAAATGCTTTAAAAACAATTTTAGAGTACTTGGTTTCCCCTTCCACGGCAGGCCTGAGCACAGAGCTCAAATTATTCTATCCATATCCTCATGCTTTCTCCTCTTCCTGGGAACAGGGGTGTTAAGTGTCCTCAGGATCACTCAGGGCCTGGGCTTAGGAAAGTCTCAGGAGCAAGACCAATGACTAGTTTTGCTGGAGGGGAACTAGAGAAAGCTGGGTGTCCAATGTTCATTTTCTCCACGGGTTCAGAGGTGACACAATTTGGAATGACAGTATTTTTGCTTCTAGATCTGCAAAATTTACCTGTCCATGACCTGAGAGTAAAGAAAGTAAAAGAAAGATAATACTATATTAGTTTCCTGTATAAATTTCCTCCAAAGCTCCAATTGTTCCAGGAACAAATATCCATTCCTCAGCCTGAGAATTGGAGGGGGAAGGGCAGGGCTTCTTGCTCTGGCCCCTACCTACTTCTCCAGCCTCTTTGGTAAGCTTTCTCTCCTTGGACCTGTGCCCCAGCCATGCTGCACTACAGAAATGGTGATACCTTAGCAATGTAACTGTCTGCCTTTGGATTTCAACTCCTTTTGTTCAGAATGCCCCCACTTCTCATATTTGTCTTTATGTCCTTCGTTAACTATTAAATCATTTAGAACACGCTACTCAGTCTGAGTAGCCCAGAGTCTAGGTTGTGGGTACCTTCTTCTTTTTTTTTTTTTTTAACTTTATTCAAATTAATATGAGAGTACAATATTTAGGTACATTGTTCTCTGTTCCAGGGCAAAGTTCCATTTGTAGAAGAGCCCCTCACCCAGGGGGCATGTTATACACCCTCACAATGTGCCCATTAGGTGAGATCCTGCTTCCCACCCTCCTTCCTTCTGCCATACGTCCTCTCCCTTCCCCCCTCCCGCTTCTTCTATGTACTTTCAAAATATCTCTTTTTCTTCTGAATCATTACATGTATCACACTATATTGTAAACTTCAGTGTTAATTATTGCATCTACCTCCAAACCAGTAACTTTGGTTTAATTGGTGTTAGGTGAATCCCGGTCAGTGGTTTATTTTAAAGGCTCTCCGGTGATTCTGGTTTGCAGCCAGGATTCAGACCTACTGAACTACTGAACTTGACTCAAAGCTCCATGAAGACAGGACCATTGACTGTCTGGTTCCCACTCATACCATATATTTTCTGGGTGAGTGCCAGAAACACAGCAAATGCTCAAGATACATCTATGCAGCAAATGCCTTTGTATCCCCAGTGTTTGGAATATAATGTTGAGCACAATTGCTTGCTGAATGAGTAAATGAATGAATATATTAAATTCGGATAGAGGGAGGGGAATTGGAGAAACATAACACAAATTCTGATATACTCACGCATACATGTCAATGAAATGAAAATATTTTCAGTGATTGTAATGATTTCTTATGGAGAATACCTTCTCCTGGTGAGGATCTTTCTTTTTTCTGGAGGCAGAAATTTTCCAAGTGGTATGGCAAATGTTCAGTTGATTGAAGCTCTGAACAAATTCTGTTTGAGTTTTTTGGAAATCTTCTGAGGTCATTCCAGACCATTTGCCTTTTTCCCTGTTATGCACCAAGGCAGGAAATGTTTTCTCCTTTTTGAAATGAGCAATTCAAGGGGCTGGTAAAGAATGCAGGGGTGCAACATGCTATCAGCTCCCTCCAGCTGTTCACCGCAGTCTTTTTCATTCTTAACAGGGACATCAAGTTCTTTTGGATACTAGTGTTGGTTTTATACATAAGACAAAATAAACACTTCCTGTAGGGCTTCAGAGGGTAACTTCACTTAAGTCTTATCTTTTATTTCTCTTCAACCAAAAGAGGAAAAAATAAGATTTGTGAGAGAATTGCCATTTATCAGGTTATTTTGCATACAGGTGGTACATTAAAAAATTTCTTTTGGGATCCTAAAAGCAGTAAAAGCCCTCACCTCAACTTTCCCCATCTCATATCACTTATTTTTTTTTTGTACTTGTGAGTGATCATGGCCTTACCCAAGGTCATCTGAGAACAATAGTACCTTAGTCATAGCCATTCTTAAGGTCTTGTTTAGTAGGGGTTGTTTGGAACTTCTGTGGTCTGACCTGAGTCATCCCAGACTGTGCCAGGGAGGCTAAAGAATTAGACTTTTCCCAGAGGAAC
The DNA here is from genome assembly GCF_000181295.1 of Otolemur garnettii. Classification (NCBI taxonomy): domain Eukaryota; kingdom Metazoa; phylum Chordata; class Mammalia; order Primates; family Galagidae; genus Otolemur; species Otolemur garnettii. The sequence continues at coordinate 26,339,238 of NW_003852397.1, forward strand.
TCTTGTTATTGTAGCGAATCTCCAGGATAAAACCCATGTCAGTGCTAAGTGATTCACTGGCTGAACAGGGATAGAATGTGAATTTCAATCAGAATAGCTTCAGATTAAATTTGTTGTGCAAAATAAATTTTATTCTGGAAAAATTTGCCTGGGGGATGGTGTGATGATCTGGTGGGAAGACTATGGGATTTGGAGTTAGATAGACTTAAGTATAAATTGCCATTTCCACCATGGACTTTGTGAATTGGGTAAAATACTTCCTAGTGAAAGGTGTAAACAATGGTGCCCAGAGACCAGGCATCAGAGGAGATGTTCAGGCCAAGTTTAATGATAGGGAATGATGAACCTCCTAGGCAGCGCAAAGATGGTGTTTACCCCCAGAGTCAGTTAGAGACCCCTTTTATATGGGACTATAGAAGCTGGGCAAACCTGACAGCTTGCCTAGAAGGTTAGTGTCCTTTGGTATGAAATTCTGGGCGATGGGGTTAGCCAGAGCTCTTGTGTCTTTATCTTAGGAGGAGAGGCAGAGGAAGAGAAGGGGAAAGGATTTATATGTGGCTGTGTTAGGCCCTGCAACACCTAGAGGCTCAGGTTTTTCATTTATCATATATAATAACCCACTTATAGTGTTGCTGTGAACATCAAAAGAATTAAGATATTTTTTGTTCTTGCCCTTGGATGGCACTGATTAGGTCTATTTGTTTGTCATTTCCTTTGCTTGTTAATGAATTTCATTAAAGACTTTTTGAAAGATTTTTTAGAAAGACTAAAGACTTTTTTCCTTGTCTGAAAGAAAGACTTTTTCTTTATCTGAAAGAAATGAAGCATCACTGGTTTTGCCAGATTCACTTTGGGTTTAGAAAGATTAGTTAAAACCATACTGTGTGCTGTATAAAGAGAAAATATAGGGTGCCCTTCTGCTGTTCAGCTGTTACAATCAATGCTCTTATAGAGAAACGTGAAGAATAACAAACATCTGAATAAAGTAGAATGAAAGAATATAATGGAAAAAGCACTGAATTTAGAATCCAAAGACCTGATTCTAATCTTAACTACAGCTGTGCAATGCGAAGCTAACACAAAATAAGAATTCTATCTACCTTCATAGTGCTGTTCAGAAAATCAAAATGGTGGGATGTTTGTACGTCTACCTTGAAAGTGTGACAACATAATGCTCACATTAGTTATTAGGAATAGGTTGTATTTCTTTTCCTAACTATCCCCCAAAAGGTATTTTAAGAGTGGGGAATGGTAAGCAGGTGGAGAAAGGTCATTTTTTTCATAATTCAGGGAGGAAGATGGTGGATTTAGTTATAATTACACATTTTCTCAACTGCCCCTTAGAAGCAGGACTAGACTTCAGCAGGGCTAGGCTTTATGTAGGCCATCTTAGTATTTGCTTAGGGGAGTGATTAGGTGGGGTCAGCATAGAGCTATGCCTGGAAATAGAGTCACCTTTCCTAAACTCATGTGGCATGCCCATGAAAAGGACCATGGGGTATAAAAGTATGGATGACCTATACTTTCTGAGGACCTGTAGAAAAAGGGTTTATGGGAACAGCAATAAACGTGGGGTGTATGTTTGATTAGTAAGGATCACATTTCTTAAAGTTCATGAAGGCATCCACTACTAAAACACACTAAATTTATTGGTGTTAAAAAGTTGCTCCAGCAGGTAATTGTTTTTCTTACTATCTTTCATTGTTCTGGAAATTTTTTGAAACAGATTCTTCCAAGAGTTTTATGTTCTGCAAACTCACTTTAAAGCCTTTGAACCTTACTCACTGGGGTTTTAATAATTTTTTGCAATAACATTATGAGTTTTTTACTTCCTTAGGTATTGGCAAGCTCTGTAGCTGGCTGGTTTTCAGGAGGTGGAGTCTAAACAGGTCTTTTGCTATTTGGAGGCAGGGAGAGGGAGCAGCAATGGCCTTTGGGCTCTTTTGTTCAAAAGAACCGAATTATACCACCTGTTGATAAAACTATAGCAGACTTCAAAGTGTTATACACACATAAAACTGCATCTTATCATGGTAATTCTGAAGCCCCCGCACAGGGGTGACTCATTTGGGTGATACTTTGGGTGTAGGAATGGGATGTTGTAGTGAATAGATAAAACAGTGAGCTCATCATTTCTAAACACTCCTGTAAAGTTAGTTTATGGGATGAGCAAACAAGTTGCCCATGAGGGAGTGGTTTAGAGAAGGGCAGTGAGTGTAGGGAGGATGTGGGTGGGGAAGATTTGCAGAAGGAAGTGAATCCTGACTATGAGTGTGATCCTCAATGGGTAACCAATGGGAGTTCTCTAAGGAGGTATGACTGTGGTGAAGGGCTGACTAGAGAAAGGTGACAGACAGAAATATTAGCAAGAGCCTCTGTTTGCCCACTCTTAGTTTTTGCTTGGAACCAACCTTATTAGAAATAAGGCTTCAATATTGTTGCTTTTGTTGTGGTGGAGAGTTTTGTTGAAAATGGTAGACAGAGCCTAGTTAATTATTAGGGAAAGAACTGACAGACTTCCTTACATAATCCTGTTACCAATGGGGCTCACATACCTGAAGAAAGGACTAATAGAGCATGTAGCCCAAACCTGTATGTGTAGAAGCTTGAGATATTGTATTTTAGCCCAACCCTTTAGAGCTCCCGTGTTTCCTGGTCAAATGTATTCTTTGTTTGCTTAAAAACAAAGCACAAAAAAAGAGATGCATGGTGAGAACAGAGAGGCCTATGGGAGTTTTAAGATGGGAAAATTGCTTCAGACTTGGTTTTAGAATGTAGGGACCAGAGATCAAGTAAGAACTTACAGAGATGGACATGTGAGATGGACCTTAAGGGAAAGTTATATTTATGGAAAAATTGATCTAGATGTACACAACAGAATAGGCACAGGCACCGAAGTGTGGGTAGCATGCTCAGGTTACAACAGTGGTATAGTGTGGACTATCATTTTGAATATTTCTTCCTAAATTTAGAAGGGAAATTGTGTTACACTACATTTTAAGCAGAGGATCTTGTAAGTGTTATTTGTATATGTAAATAATGTGGAACATGGCAGATCTAAAAAACAATAACTAAAAATTAGTAAAAGTAACACTTAATATTCCTGTTCAAATCATGATTCTTTGATCTTAAACCTCTTTTGCTTTGTGATGTATGCTTTCCACATTAGTTCATCATCTTCTTTTTTTTGCAGTTTTTGGCCAGGGCAGGGTTTGAACCTATCACCTCTGGTATATGGAGCCGGCATCCTACTCTTTGAGCCACAGGCGCTGCCCTAGTTAATCATTCTTTAGGAGTACTTTATTAGATATTTTTCTATCTCTTCATAGTATTTTATTTCACATATTATAATTTAAATTTATAAATCAGCACTTTTTAAAAAGCAGAATCATAGAATCCAACGAATATCATATTTTATTTGCACCAGCACTTGTGAATTTTTGAGCTTCTCTTTGTCAAGTTCCACATTCATAACTGGAAAAGAAACAGTTGTCTGACCACATTATAGAAAGGACTAAAAAAATAGCCTATTGACATCTTCATATTTCAGCACATTTATTTCAACAAGTTGCTCTCACTTGGTCTCTTTAAAAGGCATCGGGGCCCCAGAAAGATATTTGTTTACTGCCAGAGCTACGTTTGTAGCTTCTCAGCACTACTGGGCTGTTGCTATAGCTAAATAATTTAGAGCATATATGGAGTTATCTATTTAAGACTCATACTATTTTTTTTTTTTGTCTCCTTTCTTTTATGTACCTCCTTGGTTACATACTAGAATAACAACATTTGATTTAAGTGCACAGAACCATGTAAGATTTGGAGGTGGTATTTTTACAGTCCTTTTCCAAGAAAATTATATTTAGTGAAACGTGAGATTTAAAAAGTTATTTCAGCATCAGTAAAATCTCATTACAAACTTAGAAGAGAACCCCAAACCAATCAGCTTCGTTCCTACTTGATGAGTTTTCATAGTGGCCCTTCCTAACACAGTGTGAAATCAGGCATGTTCACTCATGTAGGTTATTTGATCCAAAGTGTATAAGCATTGTATTCTTTGTGAGTGATTTATGTAAATGCAAATAGACCCTAGAAAGACTTGTCTCTGCCATCAAGCATGACATGAGGTGATTAAGGAAATGTGTCTGTAGCCTGTCACAAAGAAGGCCCGATGGGGTAGGAGAGTGGGTTTGGTAAGCTTTCAGCTGATGGGCACAATGTAGGGGTATATGGCACACTTCTTGGGTGAAAGGCTCAAACACAACTTGGACTTTACCTAACAAATGCAAACAGTATAATCCAATAGTTTGTTCCCTCATATTAATCTTAAGTTTAAAAAAATTTCTTGTTTAATCAAGGCAAACTAGTTTTAACATTATTCCAATCAAACCATAAACAGAAGGTATGGAATGGAAAAAGACCAGTATTTTTGCCTCTTAGGTCTTTATAGTTCTCAAAGCATTCAGAACTTTGACACTCTGTTTGATTACTTTTCTCCATGTATGGGTATCTAAGAGCCCATCAACAGCTAAAGGATGGAAGGACTTGGGAATGAGATTGACAAGAGCTCATCAACAGCTAAAGGATGGAAGGACTTGGGAATGAGATTGACAAGAGAAGACATCTAAGTTCTAGGGCCTATGGTCTATGTTGCTCTTATCCATTGACATGGTCAATCATTTGAAAGTTGATCAAAAATGATGGCTTATAATATCTCATAACATGGTTGTGAACAACCCCAGTGATTTTGTAAAGACTATATTGTGAGTAAATTTTGCAACACGGACCAAATGCTTTCTACTTTCCCAAAGATTAATCATATTAATGAGCAAGTTTTATAGTCCCTTTAGGAAAACATTATTTGGGGACTTACTATATACTAAGCACTTGTTAGGTGCCAAACATAAAAGAATAAACAGATGTTGCCTCTGCTCTCATGAATAGTATGTTCAATTGATGTCAATGTGACTTTTCACATAAATAATCATATACTGCCAAAAAAATGACTGAACGGCTAATGGGTTATGTATGGTGTTGAAAAACAGAAAAACTAGGGTGGCGCCTGTGGCTCAAGGAGTAGGGCGCCAGACCCATATACCGGGCGTGGTGGGTTCAAGCGCAGCCCCACCCAAAAAACTGAAAAAAAAAAAAAAACCCAGAAAAACTAACCCAAAGAAAACAGAAAACAAGAAACAATAAAGCACAGAAAATAATAAAAGAGTAGAGAAACACTCAATTTAGAGGATCAAAACAGCAAAAAGCTTAGTTCATTGCAAAGGCTAATAAATTTAATCTACCTCAGCTGAAATTGATCAAGAAATAGAGAAAAGTCACAAAAACTAATATTAGAAATAGACGGACGCTGCAGACACTGAAATGAAAACAAGCAGGTACTATGAGTGATTTTTGCCTAGGAATATGAAAAGTTAGATGTAATAGACAAATTTTTGAAAAAACACAACCTTCTAAAATTGACTCAGGAAAATCCATATAACCTAAATGTTCCTATAACTGTTAACTAAAATCAATAGTTGAACTCAGAGAACTGTCACTTCTGGTCATGATAGTATTGTATTGGACTTGCCTTCTAGCTAAAAACAACTATAAACTAAGGAAAATATGCAGGGCAGTGCCATGGCTCAAGGAGTAGGGTGCTGGCCCCATATACTGGGAGTGGTGGGTTCAAGCCCAGCCCTGGCCAAAAACTACCAAAAAAAAAAAAAAAAAGGAAAAGAAAAGAAAAGAAAATATGCAAGAAAACTGTTGTAAGCATTGAAGAGCAGGCATGTAACACTATAACATTAAGATAAAGGAAAACCATAGGGTAAGCCTTAGTATTTCCCCAGGTCTGACCTTTCTTCTCCCTTCTCTTCCTTCCCTCCCACCCTCTCTCCTTCCCTCTATCCCTCCCTCCCTTTTTTCCTTCCTTTCTTCCATCCCTGGGACAGTTCTTGCTATGGCACAGAAGGCAGAGACTGGAGATTAAGGCTGCCTGAAGCAGCGGAAATGTGCAAGGCCGGATACCGGAGGAGAGCAAACCGCACAGAGGGTGGACACCAAAACTCTGTGTGAAGATTTACCATGGATGTTGCCTTAGGTTAGCCTGGCTTCTGCGAGACAAAATTCATGAAGTCTGTAGGGCTCCCCTGCTGCAGGAATGAACAGTGATGGCAGAGATTCTGTAGTTGTGGTGAAATCAAAGAGCAAATAAAAGATATATGTCTATATATCAATTGTATGTTATGTCCCTATACCTAGATACTAGTGAGGTCTCGCTCTCCTCCCTTCTCCCCCACCCTCTCTTTCTTCCTTTGCCTCTCTCTGCCTCTTTCTCTCTCTCTCCACACACTCACACACACACACCCCCCACACATGGGGTGGATGTAAAGTTTGTGTGCAATTTAAATTTAATTTGCACATAAACTTTATGTCCACTCTCTGTGTGTATCTCTCTCTCTCTCTCTCTCTCTATCTATCTGACTTTAAGAAGTAATATAAAATTATATGTCCAAATGAAAGTGTGGCTATTCCCCAGGTCTCATTGGAGTAGATCCTAGGAAGAGAGTTCCACAGGACTTATCCAGTCCTACAATTATGAAATTAACATTAATTTCCAAAGCAATGGGTAGGAAATTGGCAGAGGCCACCTGATCTCATAATCTAGTAATCTTATTCTAATCTAGTGCTGAATCAAAGTAGAGGAAGTTCAAATTCATAGACTACTCAGGTTATTTTTAAATTGATATGGGTTTGACAGTTCTCAAAACTAATTTTCTAATGAACTTTCAGCTTTAATTTTTAAAAATTGGAATTTCATGGCAAATTTATTCAGCCTAGTTTTTTATTTTGTATTAAATATCATGCTTTTTTGGCTATGTACAAATTCCTCTTGCATAGACTTAAAAACACTGAAAATACTGTAACAATTGAGAAGAAGGAAAAATTGGATTTTTCAAGAATGATGATGAATTTAGGTAGAAATCTATAATATTCCTGAGTTGAATGTTTTATATTCCCAAACATCTTTAATCTTTGGAAAATAAAAAGTAGTTGTTGGCTTGGCACCCATAGCACAGTGGTTACAGCACCAGCCATATACACTGAGGGTTGCGGGTTCGAACCCGGCCCCAGGCCAGCTAACCAACAATGACAACTGCAACTAAAAATAGCCAGGTGTTGTGGCGGGCACCTTTAGTCCCAGTTACTTGGGAGGCTGAGGCAAGAAAATTACTTGAGCCCATGAGTTTGAGGTTGCTGTGAGCTGTGATGCCATAGCACTCTATTGAGGTCAACATAGTGAAGACTATCTAAAAAAAAAAAAGTAGTTGTTGTTTTATATTTAGTGATGTTACCTTTAGTTATAGAGTGTGTCTTATTAAGACAATGCAAATTATAGTTATAAGACAAACAATCTTGAACTCTTAGCAATGGAACAGAAACACAAAGACCTCGCGGTATAAAACAGGCTCTGACCCAGAGGCTGAGTGTACTTCACAGCTGTTTGGACTTTTCAAAAGTGCTGCTATCTTTACAATGCACAGTTTTAGCTAGGCATGCTGCCTTTGCACTGTGTGTAACTGCTGTTATTCATGCTGAAATGAGAACAGTTTATGTCTGTTTGTTCCTAGCATCTGAGCAACTTTACTGGTGCTTTTTTTTTTTTTTTTTCCACTTTCCGTTAGCTCAACTGTTTGTAAACCTATTTACCTAGAAAGGGGAAAAAAAGATCATGTAAAATAGTGTTCCATATTGTAGAGATAGTCACAGTTATTTATTAAGTTTAAAAGTCCTTATAATGAATATACTCTACAGAGTAAGGATGTGTATGGGAACGCAATATACATTTTATATTTTATTGGATGTTCGATCACCTTTCTAATGAACTTGCCTTTTCATTTGACTAGATTCTGTCTTCTCAGCTATAACACATCAAGGTCTTCCAAACTCTGAACACCTAGTAGATAGTATCTGTATTATTAGACATTTTCATTTATGAGTTGGGTCAGCCTCCTATGTATTTGATTCATCTTTTCCATTTTTAGCTCTGAAATCAGTTTCTCATCTTTCTTAAAAGTATACCATGCAATAGTGGCTACCTACATGTATTAAAGATTTATATATCAATAATTGGAATTAACTTGCCAAATTTAGATTTAATTTTCTGCACTTAAAGTTTATTCTAAGTGGAAAAATGGTGTTGAGTATGACAGCTTTTTTGGCATATAATCTTTTTTTTTTTAATAATAATTTTGTATTTTGAGCTTGTCTTCAGAACTTAATCTGTGATAAGTTTGAACTGGGAGTACATTCCTTCAGGTAGGATAGTGTTTGCGTCAGCCAAGGATCCTGGGATGTTATTTATCAAGTAATTCATTAGTTCTTGATCTTGGGCTTTTTCAGAACCCACAAGTAATTTTAAGTCTGAACCCCAAACCTGTAGTTTTGAATAACTTTCTCCAAAGTTTTCTTGATACTTATTTTATTCCACAGATAAATATTTTCTAGATGCCCTCTCTTGCCTTCTGCCCAGAAGGATCCAACTTTCTTGTCCAAGTTTATTGGCAGGATCTTAACTGCCTTGCAAGTATCTCCCTGAAAACTCATTGCACTCTTGGTTCCTGGTATCAGCAAATGCCTCAGGAGAGATTTAATTCCAACCCTCCTTAATCCCTCTGTTTAACTGCTTCCTCTCCCTTCTGCTATGTTGAAGATTTTCCTTTTTTCCTAGGAAAATCTAGTTCAGTGATGCTTTTACCCTCACCAACCTCCTTATGTTCTGAAAAGGATTACTCAACTGCTCCAGGATAGCCTCTGTGCTGATTTTTATCATTAGACATTAGCTTTGTCTGCTTTTCAATTTAGGTAAATAGAATTATACAATATATACCCATCATCTATGGATTTTTTTTTTTGGCATAGTATCATAGACTTACCTAGGTTTTTGTGTGTAGTAACAGTTTGTTTTTTATTGATATTTTATGACTATGCTATAATTTATCCATTCTATTTGTTAATGAACAAGTGTATTATTTCTAATTTAGGGCTATCATAAATAATACTGCCATGAGCCTTCCTATGTATTCATTTCCATGTGGTATACAACTCGGGATTGCTAGTGTGTGTGTATGTATTTTTTGGCTGTTTTTCAAAGTAGTTCTATTTTAAATTCTCTCTAGCCATGTGGAAAAATAACAGCTTTTCAGCATTCTCACCAACATCCATTACCATCAAGTTAGTTTGCCTGTTCATATAATTGTTTTAGTGTCAGCCATTCTGATGAGTGAGCAGTGGCAACTTGTTTAGTTGGCCTCTGCCTGTTGGTTATTATTTTATACCTTTTATGTATTATTTTTTACCTTATCATATTTATAGCTCATTGGACATTCTGCTATCCTCTTTAGTGGAGAAAAGTTAGGCTGGTGAAGAAATTATTTGAGTTGTCTTTTTCTGTCCATGCGGTCTTCATCAAATACATGTAAGGTCAATATCTTTGCCCATGCTGTGACTTGTCACTGTTTCAATGATGTCTTGATGAATAAAGTTTCTTAATTTTACAGAAGCCTGATTTTTTTTTTATTGTTTTCCTTCATGGTGACTTTTTTTGTCCTATTTAAGAAATATGTCCCTTTCCAATTTATGAGGATATTCTTTCGTGTTATTCTCTTGACTATTTATTGCTTTGCTTTTGTATTTACACATCGTAATTCACATGATGTTGATTTTTATGTATTGTCGTAAATCATATGAATTGTCATAAATCAAGAGACCATATATCTACAGTTTGTAGGTTCGCTCTTCTGTTCCATTGGTTTATTTGTTCTTACATCAAATCCACATTGCCTAAGTTTCTGTAACCACACAATAAATCTTGAAATCTGGTATTATGAGTTCTCCACTTATTCTTCAAGAATTGTTTAAATATTTTTGGCTCTTTTTGTTTTTGTGTAAATTTTAGTGCCAGATTTTCAATTTGGGTTAAACTATCTATGAAAATTTTATTTTGTGGATGGGACCTTTGGCTCATTCCTATAATTCTAACACTCTGGGAGTCTGAGGTGGGTGGATTGCTTGAGCTCAGAAGTTTGAGACCAGCCAGGCATAGTGGGGGATGAGTGCAGTCTCAGCTACTCATGAGGGTGAGGCAAGAGGGTTGATCACTCAAACCCAAGAGTTTGAGGTTGCTATGAGCTATGTCACCAGGGCAACAGAGTGAGACTCTGTCTCAAAAAAAAAAATTTTTTTTTTGGATTCTACCGAATTTGTAAATTAAATCACGGATATTGAAACTTTTACAGTAATAATGAAGATTTATTGAAATCTTTTAAATTTCTCTCTCTAGTGTTTTGTATTGTTATGTAGAAGTCTTACACGTGTTTTTTGGATTTATTCTTGTGTATTTAATTTTATGTCTTTTAAATGTTATCTTTTTAAAAATGATATTGTCCAACTATTTTTACTGGTATATATAAATACAAATAATTTTTATATCCAGCAACTTTGTTAAATTTGCTCATTAATTCTATCCTTTTATCTGTCAACATTTGAATTTTCTACATTCACAAACATGTTTCCTAGTTCTTCAATGTTTTATTCTTTTTCCTTTCATAATTTAACTGAATAGTGAATATACATGGTTGTAGCAAACACCCTAGTTTTGTTTCCAAAATCTGGAATAAGCTTTCAATATTTCACCAAATAGGTTTGCTGTAGGTTCGTTAGATATCCATTATCAGTTTACAAAAGTCCCAGCTTATTGCTAGTTTGTTAAGAGTTTTTATAATGGGACCAGGCAGGGTGGCTCATACCTGTAAACCTAGCATTCTGGGAGGCCGAGGCAGGTGGATTGCCTGAGCTCACAGGTTCCAGACCAGCCTCAGCAAGTGCAAGACCTCGTCTCTAAAAATAGCCAGCCATTGTCGCGAGTGCCTGTAGTCCCAGCTACTTGGGAGGCTGAGGCAAGAGGATTACTTGAGCCCCAAAGTTTGAAGTTGCTGTGAGCTGTGACACCAAAGCACTCTACCAAGGATGACAAAGTGAGTCTCTGTCTCAAAAAACAAGCCAAAAAAAAGAGTTTTTATAATGGATTGCTGTTACATTTTATCAAGATTTCTCATCAATTATTTTGCCTACCACACCTTTATCGTTCATTGTTTTCAAAAGGTAAAAACTTCAGTCCTGTGCTGGAATAAAGTGGGCCATCATCCATCTGTCTGGTCAACATATGGGCAGTTTTAAAGACTGTTAAAGTCTTTTTAAAAATTAAATTATAGCTGTGTACATTAATACATTTATGGGGTACAATGTGCTGGTTTTATATACAATTTGAAATACAACAAAGTGGTTAACACAGTTTTCAAGTCTTTTAAAGACTTGTGTCCAATGTTCGTGTTTGTCATTCTCTATTCCTCCCTCCCATGCATTTCTGTAACCCCACTTCAGAGGACTTGATGCTTTTAATTCCTTACAGTCTCCACAGCCTGTGTCATGCATGACTCGGCTTTCTTTTTTGACTTCCTCATTTCTTTCCTACTTTACCACAGCTCTGTTGACGCTTGGCATTTACTTTCGTATAACCTGCTAAATTATTTACCATATTTCCTTCTGCTTTCCAGCCTCCTAAATTCATACTCATTCATTCAACTAATGATTTTGGGTTAGGATTGCCATATTTAGCAAAAGAAGAAGAAGAAGAAGAAAAAGAGGAGGAGGAGGGAGAAAATTACATGACATCCACTTAAATTTAAATTCTAGATAAACAACAAAAAGATTTATTTTTTAGTATAAGTATGGTCCAAATATTACACAGGACATATTTATGCTAAAAATTATTCACTCTTTGTCTGAAATTCAAAGTTATCTGGTCTTCCCATATTTTATCTGACAACCCTATAATGGGTTTAGTAACATTGTAAGTGTAGATAAATAATGTTCAAAAATCCCTCACCCTCAGGAATTTAGATATTGCACCTAAGGAGTAAATCATGTAGTATGGTGGAGAGTGATAAATGCTATGGAAGAGAAATGAAACAGGATAATAGATATCAACAATATGAGATGTCACTTTAGATAATGTTGAAGAGTGTCAAAGGCCAAGTCTGGTGGCTCAACCTGTGATCCTAGCACTCTGGGAGGCCGAGGTGGGTGGATTGCTTAAGCTTAGAGTTCAAGAGCAACACCCTATCTCTTCTAAAAGTAGAAAAAACTAGCCAGGCATTGTGGTGAGCATCCGTACTTCTAGCTACTTAGAAGGCTGAGCCTTGAGCCCAGGAGTGTCAGGTTGCTGTGAGCTATGATACCAAGACACTCTAGCCTGAGGCAAAGTGAGACTCTATGTGAAAAAAAGAGGGTGGGGAATGTCAAAGTGAAAGTATAGCAAGCACACGAATTGTTCAAATCTGGGGGAAAATATGTTCCCAGCAGAGAAAGCAACACGTGTAACCAGAAGTAGGAGTGCTGCTAGTGGCCAAGCAGACAGCAAGGGAAAGAGCTGTAAGATGAGGTCAGGATGGGAATAAGAGTCCAGACAAGGAGGAGCATTGTGGCCACCTGGAAAATGAAGCTTCTCTGAGTGAAGCAGGAGGGCAGTATTTAAACATGGCTGATACTCTTAAGGGACAAGACATTGTAATAAGAAGTCTGGCTGCTGTGCTGAGAATGGACAGTATTGAGCCAGTGGAGGCCAAGGGAGAGATTGCTACAAGAGATGATGGTGTCCATGACTATTATGTACTAATGGAAGTGATTTGATGAGAAAAGGCTCAACTCCGAATCATTTTGGCAGTAGATATCAGGACTTCCAATGGAGAAGACATAAATTTTAAAGAGAGAGAGCAGAGTCGTGGATAATGCTAAGGCTTTGATGTGAGCAACTGGAAGGATGGTTCAGTTCTACAGCCGCTCTTGTCTATTTTAATTCCCTCTCTTCCTTTTATCCTGACAGCTTTATGCTTTTAAAGTATTTTTTCAGTGACTATGGTGGGACTTTTAGTTGGGGCAATGATAAACTTGCATGTCCAACATGCTTCTTCAGAAGTCTACATCGGTTTTCTGATAAATTAATTTTACTAAATCTTGATTTGCAAGGCAGAAGCACTGTGGAATGTCACTGTAATGTGATATTTTATTTTTACAAAGGTGATGGAAAAAACTGTCCATTACCAAAACAATGTGGCTCATGTCCATGTAACACATGTGATTCAATTAGAATTTCCTTGTTGTATTTGGTTTCCGTGGAGAGAGATTTTTTTTTTATCCTCGTGCCACCGCTAATGTGATATCCATGAATTAACTTCTCCATAATTAAACTAGTCCATTTTTGTATTCTGGAATGACTGATGGCAATCGTCCAAGAACTTTTATGTACCCCAAGAGAGAGATTGCACAGCCTGTATAATTCCAGAAGGAACTGGGAAACATCTAACACATCGGAGTAGATATTTAAAACTTCTCATTGAGAAGTATGAGAAGGGTGCATTTAAAAAGGTAGATAAATGCACAAATTGTTACAATCTGTGTTTTGTTAATTTGTCTTTTTTTCCTATTTGAGCATGGCAAGTCGGACTTTTATGCTATATTGGGCTAGTCACGGTTTCTCTTTTCTCTCATAGAAGGCTTTCAAATCTTAACTGGACTTTTAAATTTTTGGTATTTTAGGCATTTCTCCTATCTTTCGGTCCTTTCTGTGCCCCAGAATGATCAACCAAAAAAACGTTAAAGAAGAAATACACTATCATATATTAAAAAAATTAGGTACTATAAAATATTCTTTATACAAAAACCTGACACCTTTAATAAGGTAACTTCAACATCTAAGAGACTAACTGAGGATCAATGGGATGGCTTTATGCTGAGACTCAGATGTACCTTCTGAATTAATTCAAAAAATTAAAGTTTGCAAATGAAAAATGCACTGAGTAACATGTCAATTCTTTTCAAATTGTTGATACATATGACAGTTATCAGGAAACTAAAACATTCAAGATTTAGCCTTCCTGTGCCTATCTGATTTCACCACTGTGTGTTAAGTAATTCATGTGACCTATTTCAGTGTCAGCATGCTAAATAAAATTCTGTTTATGTGGCCTGTTGTTATGCTTCTCAAATTGGAGTAACTGAATCCCCTGAGGACCCGCACCAGTTTGCCAGTAGTCGATATTCTGGGATGAATGAGGTGAGACTTCCTGGAGCAGCCATCTTAATAGAGTTTTTTCGAACTCTGTGTTTATATAAAGCTGAGGTATTTTGGTGTGGAACACAAAGTAGGAATCCCTATTTGCTGTAGCTCCCTTTGAGCTGTACCCCAACCCAAGAACCTTAGGTGTTCCATCTTCTCTGCTATTTGATATAAATTCTTAAGGAACTTTAAGGGAACCTCCCAAGGGAAGTTCCTATGATATCAACCCATTCTGCAGAAATTTCTAGCAGTAAATACTGGTGATATCATATCCCATGGTTCTTGTGAAAGTGTAAACTATTATTGTAGAACAGCCCGCAGAACGTGATGTAAGTGTACAATTATCCCAAGTTACTTGGTCTTCCTTTTGTACCAGAGCGTGCCTAATGTTGTCCCAGGTAAGTCAATTCATTCACTTTGGGCAATGCTTTCAGTCCCACACAAAAATAATTTTAACTAATGGATTTAGAATTTTCTATACTCTTCTGTAATGTCTCTTTCAAACATCTTAGCAACTCGCTGAGTTGAATATTATTCTCGTCCCTTTCTGAAGATGAAAACCTGAGTGTAGGGTGCTCAAGTTACGTCCTCAAGATCTCACAGCCCCATAGAAGAAGATCCAGGCTTTGAACCTAAGTGGTCCTCCTTGGAGGTCCCACATTTAAATTTTAACTCTATTCTTCATCCAGAAAGAAACTTGAAGAGCTAACACTCCAAATAAATTATTTATAATCACTGGTAACAGTAGATTTCTGTCATGTGACACAGTCCTCACTTAACTGGTGGGACTCCAGTGGCACCGAGTGGTTGGCTCCCACAAACAGCATCAGTTTACACAGTGTTCCACAGTCAATCCCAAACCAAACTACGGAGTTGATGAAATTTGTGTTCCTTTCACAGCCCCACCTTCTTCATACTCGACCTTTCTTGCCACACTATCCCCAAATGCTTTCTAGCCTTCCTCTCTTGTGTAAAGAGAAGGGAATATGACACCAGCCTTATAGGGTGATGTATGGATTCCACTTCAAGCTGGTGCAAGTGAATTTTAGCCACCGGAATTGTCTCAACTGAGCATCTTCATTCAAGCATTTGGTTTTCTCTTTACTGGAAAGATTTGAGTCCATTAACATGTCAGCATTCAGGAACCACGTGGCAAGATAATCTGAGGGTGGCAGGCCCTTGAAATAACTCCGTATCTTCCTAAGTTACTCCCTTTCGTGAGCCTGAGAGAGAGTAGAAATGGCCTATAGGAAAAACACTGTGTAGTTTCTTTGCTTATTTAGACCTACTCTCCTCTGGTGAAGTGAAGGCTAACAGTGGTCCAATACTTACTAAGCAGGTATTTTCCAAGAGTTTCTAGGGTATAAGAGCACATACCGCATTAGTATTTTTGTCCTTTTCTTCTAAGTATAGAGCACGTGTCTAGGGCACCTCCATTCTGTTTAGACCAGTGGTTCTCAACCTTCCCAATACCACAGCCCTTTAATACAGTTCCTGTGGGTCACGCCCCACAGGTTGAGAACTGCTGCTCTAGACACTCTACTCACCACTGTTGCCTCTACAAAGGCTTCGAGATTAAATAGTTGGAACCTTTTGCATATTGTGACATTTTGCAGCAGTGAGTAGGATCTTTTATGGAAACACTACTCTTACGGCATCCTGGAATGCCTGTGTGTTTTGTATTATTCTACTGCTGAAAATAAAACCTTCTTCCTTATTAAGGTAAGTGCTGTAGTGGGCTCTTTTGTTGCACTCAGTTTTTTTTATCTGTTCATAATGTTTATCTCTCCTGCTGGACTCACTAAACTCATGGACATTTTTTTCTCTTTTTATCCTCAGTGCTCAGCAGAATATTTAGCAGAGAGAGTGCTCAGTAAATGTGGCATGAATGAATTAAAGAATGAGGGGCTGAATAAGTACATTCATGTTGAGACTATATATAACTTTATCCTCCATAGAAATATGTGTAGAATAATTCTCCAGCATTAAAACACCGTAAGGGATCCAACAGTATGAGGGAGCATAATTTATGCTACTAGAATAAGATACTGGCCTAGGCAAGAATAATCCTATTCATTTATAAAAATTTAGGACTCAGGTTATAAGGAAGTACTAATTTTAGATAAATTTCCAGAACAAGCCCCAATTAGAGTCACATTTTTAAGAGCCATGAAAGAACTTCAAAAAAGCTTTTCTTACTTATGGCTTAAGCTATATTAAAGAAGGCACAATAGCCCTTCCGTACTTATCACGTAGGTTTATAGGCCTTTCAGGATTGTACATAGGTTGGACAATTAAGTTCACAAATTCATCCTAGAAAAAGTGCTACATCCCTCACTGCTGAAATCATTACCATCCCCTTCAAAGTCCTGCCCGTGGGAAGCTATGCACTGATGCCAGCACTTGGTCTACCTTTAAGGCACTTTTGGAACACTTTTTTCTGAAATGACCATCAGAGCTGTCTTTATACCACATCTGACATTTAACTTTGCAAACTCATCTTTAAAAAATTGCTTTAAAGAGTGGACTATACCCTGGCATGGGTGCATAGTTTCCCAAGGGGAGCACGGCAAAGGTGACCACAGTGAGATTCAGCAGTAAGGTAGGCAGCACTTTTTCTAGGATGAGTTTGGAATTTTGTCCTACTGAACTTCATTCTACCCTTCCAATTTACATCAGTAGCCTCAGTGATCTCCTCTTGCCCAACATGCGAGGCCTTGTATGGTCCTTACTCATTCCAGTCCTTCCCCTGGAACAACCCCCTCCCCAATTCTCGTTCTTTCCCTCCCTCCCTC
>NW_003852397.1:26356261-26370782 GCF_000181295.1 Otolemur garnettii
CTTTCTTTCTTTCTTTCTTTCTTTCTTTCTTTCTTTCTTTCTTTCTTTCTTTCTTTCTTTCTTTCTTTCTTTCTTTCTTTCTTTTTTCCTAGAGTCTTACTATGTCACCCTTGGTACAATGCCACGGCATCATAGCTCACAGCAACCTCAAACTCTTGAGCTTAATTTAAGTGATTCTCTTGCTTCAGCCTCCCAAGTTGCTGGGACTACAGGAGCCTGCCACAATGCCCAACTGTTTTGTTGTTGCAGTTCTCATTGTTGTTTAGCAGGCCCAGGCCAGTTTCGAACCTGCTGGCCTTACTGTATGTGGCTGGCACTATAACCATTGTGCTACGGGTGCCAAGTCCCGAATTCTTTCTTAATTCCCCTTGGGCAGTTTCTACCTACCTTTAGGGACCACGACTTATTCCCTGACAACTCTTGACTTCCTATTTGTTGTTTTTCTGAGTTCCTAGGAAGCATATTATTAGCACCACAGTCACAACCTTATCTCCTGTCCACTTGTTCTGTTGTATTAATTTTCTGCTCAATTGTAAACTCTCTGAGGACAATGACTGTCTCTGAGTCCCCTGAAATACCAAGTAAAAGGCTAAGCCCATTAGAAAGTTCTCAGCAATATTTCTTGTCTGTTAACAGAGGTTGATATTTTTATGTTTCATTGGCCCCTTCACTGATACTTGTCCCATCCATTTCCTCTTTTTGCTCCTCTCTAAGAATTAAAATCAATTGTCAAAATTCCTTTCATGACCTGTCAGAGCTGCACCAAATGATGTCCAAACTTGTCTGAAAGGAAATTATGACTTCCTATTGGAAACTTCGTCCACATTCTGTCACCAGACAGCCATGCTTCTTTGGGAAACACTCTGGTTTCCCTTCTCAGCATGCAAAGACCACAACACACTGTGGGTTAAAGATCGTCACAAATTTAACATCCTGAGGTGACAAATCCAGGAAACTATATGGCCACAATGGCATAGATAAACAAAGAGTACACTGAACATACTCTTACTGGAAAGAACCTTTCCCCCTACTTTTCATTTAGGGCTAAGAAATGAAATGAGTCAAGAGTTGCAGGCTGACCTGTAAGACTGAAACAGCACTTTCCCAGGCGTGAGAAAAGAAGTGAGATTGCTGACATTGGTTTTAAAATGTTTAAATTGTAAAGAAAGGCAATAATATCTGGGATGGTCATTTTTAACTGAAATTAAGATCAAAGATCATTTCCAATTGGAAAGTAAGTGGAGATTTTGGTGCTCTAATTGAATATAAAACAGTTTTCTAATTTTTGTCTACTTTTTATTAGCTCATGCCTCTGTAATTACATTGATTTGAAATGTCTGTATTTGTAGGGAAAAAGCATATTTTATTTGGCTTTTCTTTTAACTTGATTATAAGTTAATGGTAATACATTAGCAGTGAAGTCCATGTGTTTAGCTGCTGAACTGGTTTAATAGCAATTACAAAGGTCAGTGTATTATTCAAATCCCATGGACCTTTATATATTGCACATTCTAATACGCCTTATTGGACTTGTCATCTATTATGTGGCACCACATTATAAGTATTTTGTTTTGTGATTTAAAACATAGAAGAGTTATCCAGATTTTTAAATGATCTCTACCTATTTTGATGAAGAAAAATGGACTGAAAAGTATCTCTTTCATTTTTTCTAAGTATATGGCTATTGTAAACGTAGACTGAGCCTCAACTATGGATCTGGGCCACTTGAAAAGTCTGTCTGCACGTTTTCTGCTTTGTAATATTTCTTCTTTTTGACCTGCCTTTGTAGTTTTGAAAAGCAGGTGGGTCAAATGGCTTTTTTGTCTTCATTCTACTCTTTAGATTTAGACTTTATAGGGACATGAGTTATTGTGAATAGAATGGTTAACTATACTTCATGTAGTTCTTAAAATTTTTATTTTATTAATATCTACGCACTTTGGTTGAAAGTGATACAGCCTTGGCAAGTAATTGATTGGCTGGGCAAAAGGTGGCCTTTTAGGGCTAGATTGATGACAGATGTGAGAAATATCCCAAATGCCAAGAATCTAAAATAAGTACACTTAAAAATACACTTCAATATAAGTACATGCCGATAAAAATTCATACAAGAATACATAGAGATTAGAAAATATAGTGTATGTACGTGCTTCTTATAGGCGTAGAGTCAACTCAGTAAGCATTTTATTTATTTATTATTTTTCAAATTTCAGGTTAATGTAAGGGTACAAACAACAAAGTCAAAATATTTGGATTTGTTAGGTAGAGTCCCTCTTGTAGACATGTCCCACACTCAAAAGGTGTGCCAAACACCCCTACACCATGCCCATTCAGTGGGAGCACCCCCTCTTCCTCCAGCCTCCCTCTCCCTCATTATCAATAAGCATTTTAATAGTCACTTTGGGTATCTGCTAAACCTTGGTGAGGATGAAAATTAACACGGAAGCTCAGACTGAAAGGTCATAGGGAAGTAAAAGCAGTTTAGAAGATTCAATTTTAAAACAACTTTACTTAGATCTCCATGAAATGTATGCGAAAATGTCAAGGGCCTGTGGTACAGTCTTCATGTACATGAGTTATTAGGGTTTCATTAACACAAAGATGGAGCTAGCAAAAAACGTAGTAAATCATTTTTTTAGAATGTTTCATGACTCCAGCACCATTATTCCACTGATGTTTCCCTGATTTTAAAGAAGTTTATGTTTCTTCAACCAATCGCCAAGTAAAAAACCTCTTATAAAAATGGTTTCAATAATTTTCTATTTCTAATTTCAAGATAAATGTCATTATTTACATGTCATAGACACGAGATTTCTTTTGTATTACAGTAGAACCTCTGTAGGTTGACCACTCAAGGGACTTAACAAACTGGTCGACATACAGAGGTGGAACTATGCATGGAACTAGGCCTACTGTACTGATATGTACATGTGGTACATGTCTGGTCTATGAAAATTAGGTCAACTTATGGAGGTGGTCAACTGTGGAGGTTCCACTGAGTTAGAATTCTGAATTGCACTATAAATCTGGACCAGACCAGAATTTCAAACCCTCTGTCATAATGTTTAAAATCAAACATCACCTATCATCATTTTTGGTTTTAGATTTTTCTGTATACCATCAGAATCATCAGAATTATTACAATTGTGTAAATTCAGAAAAGCACCTAGCAGGCAACTTCCCAACTGAAGAACTCAAGGTTCAAGTCAGGAAGAGAATTACAGCCACACAAAAACTAGAGATCCCTATCATGGGCTGTTGGGTTTGAGATGTGCCAATGTTGGTAAAAGGCAAATTTCGTGAGTTTAAAAGACATTGAAACCCTTTATAATTGTATTTTGTTACCACAATCAAGAGAGGTAAAATTTTATCAGGTGCTCTTTGCTTATCTTGTTGCAGGAATGAGAAATACTTCTAGGTTCAGAAATCAAATATATGACTATTATAATTTTACAATGTAAAATTTTACAATTATAGCTATCTTCATATATTTGTTTCTTTTATGTTACATCAATTGCCTTCAACTCAAAGGAAAAATAATGTGCTTGTGTAAACAGTATAGAACATTTCTCACAGCCATATTTCCTTTTAGGGGAGAAAAAGGACCAGTCTATTTTCTAAAACTTTGTTCTCGAGTTTTTTAATTGATTCTGTGGATTCCCAAGGTCCAGACATCTCTTGTAGTGTGTTTCTACTTGCTTTATGCTGTTGGTTTTCTAGATGTCCTTCTGAACAAGCCTTTACTTGAATGGAATTTGTCCCTGGAGAATGCAGCATGAACACACAGAATTGGTGAAAATAAGGAGGGTTCCTTTAAAGGCCAACTGAGGAATAAAGATACTGTTTAGGCACCTTTATCACTGATGTAACTTCCTCCCTCTTTCTTTCTTCCTTCCTTTTTAAAAAATTTTTTTTTCTCATGTGAAATCTTACACCATTCCTACGGATGAGAAACTCACAGGCTAAAAATTTAAGGCTTTCTGTGTCTGGAGGAGAATGTTGTCATTTAAAATAAAATAGCTCTTACTAAGCAGAACAACTTTCCTGAGAATGTCATTCCTGGGACTATTTGCATTCTTTCCCAGTGAGCTAGAGCGACAGGCATCAGAACCTATTTATAACAAGCAAGAGGAGATATTAAACTATTCGGCACTGTGTTAAGACTACAATCCTCAAGTAATTGGAAGGAATTTCTATGTGGCTCTTCCCAGCAAGCATCCTTTAGTCTTTTCAGGGAGATCGGGCTATATGGTGAGAACCCAAGTCAGGAAGAGCATGTGATGTGAAAATGGAAACCATGGGATTGAATTGAAACCATACATGGTGAGGTAAAAAAGACGACGCTTTCTTGGGCTGTTACAGAAATATGCTGGGGTTATTTCAGTGCTGGGAGAATAAATAGAACTTGAGGCACTCTGGAGGATAATGTAGAAGTATGTGAGAGGACTCAGTGAATGTTCCCAGGCAACAGCTCTCAGCCAATTATATGTTCGCTTTCACTCTGACTTCAGAAAACATTGTATCAGTGTCATAAGGTCTCAGCCCTTTGTAAGGATGCACAGACTGGCCCGCTTGTTTACAGACAGGAGGGAAGTCTTCACTTAGAGTTGTTCCTCCAGACCCTGAGGATTACAGCACTGAAGCAAAACAAAGGAAACAAATAAAATACCACCGAAACCCAAACACAAGACACCATCATGCCTTATTAGATAACTAATGATAAACTACCCGAAATCACAGAATGCCTGACCTGGGTAGGAAACGAAAAGTCCTTATTCCAAGCTCTTCAGCAAAGGAAGAGAACAAGACATGGAAACAAAAATACCTTGCTGGATAATCTAGCCAATTTTAACAGAATTGAAATCACTTCTCGTGACTTCCTGTGTCCCAAACCCAGAATCCCTTTTATTGGGAAATGCAAATCAGTGCCAGAAATGACACATAGAAAACTCATCTACATGGTGTTGGAGCAATGTAATCAATCTATTTACAGTCCCTGAACCTCAGTTCCGTGGCCCCTGTGGCAACGCAGCAGCCAGAGATAAGTCAAAGCACCTTGATGGTGCAGGTACTCAGGCTCATCGGGTTTGGACACCTCCAGGGAGAATAAAATCACTGGGAATTTTTAGGGAAAAAAATAGCCATTCAAAATACAGGTAGTGCTGGTACAAAAAAAGATACAGGTTTAGGCAGTTAAGAAAAATGTTCGATCAGAGAAGACAGTTTTGCCTTTGTATTTTTATGTATTTATTTGTTATTGAGATATCCTCTCTGGATTACATAAATGTTTAATACTATGAGAACTGGCCTCTTTAATAGAACTCATTCTTTTAAACCTGGAATGTGTCCTCCCAGCTGAAATTGTGTATGAGAAATATTTTTTGTTTCTATAAAAGTATTTATTTAAATTGATATTTTGAGCTCTCCTGTAAAAACAAAGTCATGTTCGGGCGCTTCTCAGCATCCCAGAAAAGCATCAGCCTGGGGGTGGGGTTTGTCATTATCAGCCTCTCCTATTTATGCCAGGGCCTCACTGCAGAAAGAAAGTGCTAAGCCATGAGAACCACGTTAGACTCTCATTACTGAATCCATATCAGTTTGTGTTACAGGTTTGAGTCTTCAGTCCCAGTGCCTTTCCTAAGCTCCCCTTTTCAGTACCCAGATCCAGCAAACATCTTTAAAATAAAGGAGAAAGGAAATGCAGATCAACCTTTTAATTATTCTAAATTTTATCTTAGCAGGTTTTCAAGTGATCAAGAGAAATAATATACATAAATTTTCTTTAAAATACTCTAAAAATGAAAGATATTATGGTGACTTGAATAAACATTAACTTGAGGAAGTTTGTTTTAATTGATAGTGTTAAAATAGAAGGGATAAAAACAGATCAGAAAATTATAATAATGGCACACGGATTACACTAGCCAGGCGCGGATTACTGTATGGGTGTTGATTATCTCACAAGATTTTTCTCCACCCTGCAAGAGGAGTGACATTATTACTATTTCCATTTTTAAGTGTGAAAATGAAGGCTCAAAAAGATCATACAACAAATAAGTGGCAAAGCCAAAGGTATGGATCATTCCAGAGTGCTTATGACTACTAGCTTCTATTACCTGAAATAAAAGTGATATATTTCATTGTGCCATAAAAACACTGGGTTGAAAACTTTACAACTCTCCTGGTCATATGCTAAGCTTATTGAGTTTTGTTTGGGTAGGTCTTTTCTTCTTTCTAATGAAAAATCTTGGAAGGCAAACTATTCTATGTTCTTTACCAAGGGAGCTCAGGATGGAGTAAGTTGTTATTAACTGGCAAACATCAGTGATTCGTGTGAAAGCCATTGTCTCTGGTGAATGTCTCCTAGAAGTGCTAGGGTAAGGGCCCAGAGCCAGGAATCTGCCATTTCCTGGCTGTTAAATTATGTAAATGATTTTACTGGAATACATAGTTGACATATCCTTTTTAGCTCTGAAATTCTATGGTTTTCTTATAGAGACTTTCATTTGAGGATCTAGTGTTGTTTATTTAAAAGGCTTATGTAGTTCAAGTCATAGGGGAAAAATTGTTCTTTAACTGATTGTGGTGATGGTTGTGCAACTCTGTGAAAATACTAAAAGCCATTAAATTGTACACTTTAAATGGTGAATTTTACGCTAGGTAAATTAAATCTCAATAAAGCCGATAAAACACCTATCTATCTATGTATAATTAAACTCACCCGTAAGAGTACAGGTCCTATTGAAATCTTAGAAAAGCAGTAGCAGTAAATTGGTATTAAAATGACCAAAGTAAAATATGAAAGTAAAAATATAGTACTATGCAATACGACAATTTTCAGTGTGATGTAAGAAGAGATTTACCTAATGGAGAACATAGGTAAGAGAGCTTTTGAGTGACTCTCACCCATCACTGTCTCCTAATAGCAGCTTTAGTGCAGGGCTGATGCCACAGAAATTGTTCAGTGTGCTCAAGTGTGTGCAGGGAAGGGGCTCTGCCTCGAGAGAGAGGTTGTTTCGAACCTCAACCCAATACTTCCGACTCCACATTCTACAAGTTCTTTCCATATTCCTGCCCTGCTCCTTTCCATTTTACAGATGCAGGTACTAACCAGAGAGAGGGTAGGTTACGTCTCCTTGGTCACCCAGTCACTGCAGAAATGAAATTAGAATCTAGATGCACATAGTGTTACTAAATAGCACAAGGACAAAGACACCATCTATCTTGCATTATTTTAAGTACAACGATGGCTTATGGCACAGCACTGGAAACTTCTTCTACATTTTTGGGTTCAATTATTACTGCATGGGCCCATTACAAGTGTGTTTGCGGACATTGAGTTTATCCAGCCCTCTTCTAAGTCTTATTCAGAAAAATAATTTGATATTAGAAATAGATCATCCCTGCTAAAGGTAAAGAGGGTCAGTAGGGTTAATTTATAAATGAAGACTACACTATCTTCCTCTTTTTTATACACACGGAAGCCCAAGGTAAAGAAACACAGAAACATACACACACACAGTCACCAAACTTATTCAAAGCATCTAGATTTTTCTTACACTTTGGAGCTCAAGTGCGCTAAGGGTGTTTTAACATATCTCTTCAGAAAAACAAATTGAGTTAGGAAATTACTGAGTCTTTTTGTAAAATGAACGCCCTGTTTCTGAGATAAGAAGATAGTTTTTCTAGTATCAGTGCTGTCAGCTGTCACACTGTCCCTTGGAAGAATCCCTCACATTCACCTAACAGCAGTATGTTAATGAAGGAAGCTTGTTTCTGCAAAGAAAACTCAGACTAAGTTTGTAAATCATGGCCATGTTACGTGGCTGTTGTACTGGATATCACTCACCAAGAATTCTGCACACATTTCATTTTTAGGACGGGAAATTTCTATTTAGTCTATGGCTTTTTGTGTGACTGTGAGCCAGTTTCTCATGCAGAAGCTGACGATGGCATATTTTTTCCATCTTGATTATTTTCTTGGGATTTCTGGCCATCCTGTTTAGGCTCCTGCTGCTAGCAGGTGGGTCTCATCAGTAGCCAAATGATGCAGGGATTGAGATGCTCTATAAATGCCTCAGCAAGTAGGTTAGAGACATTCCCCCTTTTTCCAAATACCCACAGGGTTGTAAGACCTTAAAAACATGTGCCCAGTCTTTTGTAGAATTTTCCCCCCTAAGGAATTACTGCCACATGTTCTGTAAGCCTTTTTAAAAAACAAAACTTTTTTCATGTTCGAAATTAATTTTTCCCATGGTAGGTGAAATTATTTAAGGAGGAATTATTTTTGTATCTGAAACTAGGGAAAATGGAAAAAAAGCTCAAACACACTTTTAGAACAGGAGAGATCTTCATACGAACTCTTTTCTTTCTCATTTCATATATCACATGCAAAAACTGTCATGAAATGCAAGTATGAAGACTTGTTGGTATGGGATGAATTATTTCCCCAACATCGTATGGTGAAGCCCTGAACTCCAATGTCATGGTATTTGGAGATGAGGCCTTTGGGAGATAATTAGGTTTAGATGAAGTCATGAGGATAGGGTCCCTGAGATGGGATTAGTACCCTTATAAGAAGAGGGACCACAAAGATTGTGTGTTCCCCTCTTTTCTCTACTCTCTCTCCTCTTTTCTCTCCTTCCCCCCCCCCCCACATGTGAGGATATAGGGAGAAGACAGCCATCTATGAGCTAGGAACAGAGCTGTGTCTTGCCAAAGACACATACACTGTGTCTTGCCAAATCTTGATCTCCAGTTTCTAGGCTCTACAACTATGAGAAATTTATTTTATATTGTTTAAGCCACCCAACCAATAGTATTTTCTTATGACAACCCAAACTGACTAAATTAGCTCTTGTCACATAGCAAATATCAGCATAAATATGACTTGGTTAGTTTGGGTGACCAAGTTCTTGGGTACTTTGATTTGTAAAGTTGCCAAACTTAATTATTCATTTGAAATTCCACTGCACAAAACATTAAGAGTTTATATCTATAGGAAAATTTAGCGTATTTTGTCCCAGTAAACTCAATTTTCTTTACTAGGTTAACAGACTCCATCATGGAGTACAAGAACTCAGAGAGTTTATTGTATTTTACTTTTTCTTATATCCTACAAAGAGCGGTAAAAATCAGAACAATAAAGAGAGGTTAGAATGGAGCCTAGACAAAGAGAATGTTACCTTGAAGAAAGACAAGCCATAGACTATCTTCTACTTCACAAGGACTCAAAGGCCTTGACCATAGCAAAGTACCTATTGCTAGACTTGTTAAGCAACTGTAAAACTAGAAATTACATGTATATACAAAACAACAGATTTTGTGCATTTCAGACAGCGTAGGATACTGACAATTGACAGAAAGAAAGCATATGAGATAAGCTCCAACATCCCCCTACCTTTTGGCCTAGGGATGCTTTTCCAACTGTGGCACATGGGATAGAGCCAGCAGAGTGGCAGGTGTGCTAAAGTGAGGAGACAGAGAGCAGAGTTTGGGGTTCTTGACATTGCTAAATTTGCATAGCAAGATATATTTTAAAAAATACTAATGAGCTTCATATATGTGTGTGAGATGGGAGGTGGAGGAGATAGACCTCAGCATGGAGGTTTACTTCAGATCCTTAATCAAGAGCTGGGCTGTGTATGCAGGGCCTACTATGGTAGCTCCTGAGATGAGAATGAATTGGACATACCAGAAATCTCATAATATGGGAAACAATGGAGTTTCAGTCAAACAAAAGTGGGAAATCCTTGTTGAATGCCTTGAGCACTTAACTGAGATCCTAGAACAGCTGCACCTTTTGATTAAGTGGTAAAGGTCTCATTCTAAGACTAAGGATCAAAACAAAATTGGCTTACCTGTACAAAGAATGAAACTAATCCTGAAAGGAGAAAAATTTAATTACCTGCTAGAATAAAAGTCAGTCATCTTTAAAGAAATAGAACATAATCCAGCCTCTCTACAATGTACAAGCCACATGTCCAACATACTATGAAAAATTACTTGACATGTGAAAACTCAAGAAAATGTGACTCATAAGCAAGAAAAGATGCATTTGATTGAAACAGACACTGTTGACTTAGTTATAAGTATTAACCCACAAAACGCATTTAAAGGGTGAGGCATGGTGGCCCATACCTGTAACCCTAGCACTTTGGGAGGTTGAGGTGGAAGGATCCCTTTAGCTCCAGAGTTCAAGACTGGTCTGAGCAAGAGTAAGACACTGTATCTACTAAAAATAGAAAAATTAGCTGAGTGTCGTGGCAGGTGCTTATAGTTGTAGCTACTCAGAAGGTTGAGGCAAGAGGAACCTTTGAACCCAAGAGTTTCAGGTTACTGTGAGCTAGGCTGATGCCATGGCACTCTAGTCTGGGTAACAGAGTGAGACCTGTCTCAAAAAAAAAGACATTTGAAAACAAATTATACATAATGTTTAAAGACTTAAAAGAAAAGATGGCCATAATAAGTGAATGGAGGCATCTCTACACAGAAATGGCAGAAATGGGATCTATAAAAGAGAACCAGATGACAATTCTAGAATCACAAAGCACAACAAAAAATTCCATAAGAGGGCTTAGCAGCATTTTGGAGATGGTGGAAAATTGATAATGAACTTGAGCACATATCAATAGAATTATTCAGTCTGAAGAACAGTGGGAAAAAATATTTTTTAAAAGATTCACAGAGCCTCCATGACCTGTGGAACTCGATTAGGCATCTGTAATTGGAGGGAGATAAGAGTGAGAGTGTGGCAGGAAAAAAGAAATATTTGAAGAATTATTAATAATAGTTGAAAAGGTCCTAATTTGATGAAAACTATCAATTTATATATCCAAGAACCTTAACAAAACCCAAACAAGACAAACAGAACACAAATTCAGCAACATTATAATCAAACTACCAAAACCAAAGATATCAAGTCTACGTAGTAACTTTTGGAAAAGCCTGAGTAGATTTGCACCATATCCATGGGAAAGAAAATGATTTTGCTCAAAACTTCAGGGGGGAAAAGCAAAATTAGGCCTCAAAACTCAGAAATATTTCAGTCTGTTTCACCATGATAGGGATTAATCAGATAAAGATTCAAAGCAGAGGTCTTGACTGACAATACATAATTTGCATTTTGCCATGTTGCTCTTTTTTGCCTACATCCCTTGAGAAACTAGCTCAGCAGCCGGAATAGATGGCTAGAAAAGGTTGAGGAATTTTCTCGTTCCCTGCTGCTATCACGGATGGCGTTTTTTCAAAAGGCCAGTCTAGTATTTCTTTACTTTACATCTTACTTGCAGAGTTTATTTAAAGCAATAATTGCATCTGATTGAATAATTGGACATTCACTATATGCCAGATGCTTTTAATTACAATATCTCATTTGATGCCCACAACAGTCTTAGAAATAGACATTATAGTCATTATTTTTACAGTTGAGGACATTAAAACTTATAGAAGTTAGGAAAACTTGCCCTAATCATACAGCTCCTTAAGTGGGGTTCAGATTCAGTGTTATCCATAACTCTGAAACGAATGTTTTTCCAAGTGTTATCCAAATAATTTTATAACAACCTGGATTTAGAAAGGATTTTTGTTTGTTTTACTTTCCCTTGTATTTTTTAAAAGAAGCTTCAAAACATCTTTTAGAAGAATTGGTAAAGTAAGACCAACTCTAACGTGGCCAAATGCTTTAATGTGCTCTTTCAGCAAGAAATAGGTTAAAAAAAAAAGATGTCTGAGGTTAAGTACCAATTCATCACCATTATGAACTTAGTTATTAGGATGGCTAATTTTTAGGGCTTAGAGAGAAATCTAAGATTACATTGTGGTAGGTGGAAGCGTATCTGTTTGAGAATGCCAGCCCTCTGCAAAAAGCAAAGGGGGACGTTGGGAGGTGAAGTGAAATCATTATTCCTCTTCTGATGTTCATTCTCTAAGAAATAGAATCCAATTTTACATGGAAAAGACACACGGTTGCCTCTCATATTTACATGGAGCCTTCGAGTCATATTTCCTTGGAAGTCATATGACTGACCCAAAGATTTCCAGTTAGTCATTTGCTGGCTTTCAATCTGGCAACTGAATTGTGCAGACCAGGAGTGACCAGTCTCTTGATGGAGTTGAGGCAAAACAACTGCAAAAAGGGTTTTTCCAAGTTGCCTCCTGGGCACAGATAACGTCTTAGAGGCAGATCACCTCTCGATTTTTCCTAAGAGTGTTGTCTCCCTCCCTTTAACTCAGGATTAGTCCTATTTGAGGCTAAAGAATGTAGTAAGGAAAGTGAATAAACTCAGTTGGGTCTGATGGGGGGCATCTTGTACTGAGCATTCTGGTAATTTTCTAAGAATTTGGTTACGCAGTAGTTATGGCCACTGTAGCCCAAAGGCTCTTGATTTTTAATAAGTACTTTCATGTGAAAACTTAAAATATAAAAGTGAAGATTCTATTCCTGACAAATTCACAGAGAATAATTAAAAATAAGAGACGTAAGAGGAACTGGATGCATACCTCCTTATAATCAAAGAGTTTGCCCATGCTTCCTTCTATCTCCATTCAAGTTAACTAGAAAGGGCAAAGGTGCCAGGACATAGGATGGGGGAAGCCATTGTTTTTTCAGAATTGAGTACTGGCTTCCATTTTGATGGACTTCCAAGAAGTTACACTTTGTGTGGATTAAATTTTGTAGCTGTGCGAAGGTGAATTTGTCTTCTAGTTACAATTTCTTTTCTAGGCTTATGGTTTACATAACAGAACCATCACTACCTGTAATTTTTTTACAACAATAATGTTGGTACTGAATACCCTTCCACAACCTTGAAAAGAAGAGTAGGTTTTACATCAGCCTAACCCTGGCTATTTCCCCCTGTTGGCAGAATGAGATTTTCTTTCCAAACCTCCTAGTTGAACAACAGTACAAAATACAAAAACATACCTCAGGATATCTGCTTCATCCAGATGCTTTCTTCTCTCATAAAAAATGATTCATATTTAACTGACTTTTAAATTTGTTTATTAGTAGGGAATTGGAGTAGCAAGAATATAACATAAAAATTGAAAGATAAAAGAAACAATTTATAATCGACCAGGAAGTATGGAAATAATAAAGCAAACCTCAAGTTATGCCTGATCTCTACAGATAAGAAAGGGCCCGAATTATTTCCTCTGTGCTTTATGGGACAGAACTTAGAAGAAATATGAAACATGAAGATACAGACCCAGGTCTACAGTTGAAATTAAGCAAAGGAGTCAAATAGTAAGTAGATCTGAGCTTTCTCAGGGAGGCTTTCTCTCATGTTTACATGTGATCAGATGGCCTTGTTGTATGCAAACCCACAGCGGCCTATACTTCTCCTTTTGCCTCATTTATGATGATGGGGATTTGGAAAAATCGATTGGTTAATATTTTACCAACTTGCATTGAATCAAACTTCATGAAGGTAAGAATCATATCTGTCTTGTTTAATGCCTAGCAGTTAGTAATTGATCTATTTACTAAATGAATGAACTGAAAGACTGAGGAACTCTCCCTCAGAACGTGGACAAAATACCAGAGTAGAGGCCTGGTTATTAATCCCATAGCAGAGGAGCCTGGCTATAACTAATCTTCTTGATGAAAGTGTAAAAAGGCTTTTGGATATGGGGTTCTGTAGATCCTACAATTTGAAAAGAAGGCTTGTTCCCTTCAGGAGTCCAAATAGTTCCAATAAGTTTTCTCTCATCTGTGCTCCAAAGGTCTGCTCCTCTCGGGAGTCTTTTTTTTTTTTTTTTTTGAGTAGGCCCAATGATAAGGCTAACATTATTACTAAAGCATAAATGATCTTGTGAATGAACTTGTGTTCTTTCTAGTTCAGCAGGTGGATATCCCTGTTATAGTCTTAATATTTTCTCTCAAGTAGTAAAGCCTTAGGAAATCATAAGAACACTAAAAATTAATATACTGTAATAAGCCAAATATAAGTCCTTTTTACTTTCTGGATGGTAAGCATTGGGAAAGCATTTCTAGGGTATGTGATAATTTGTTGGACTCTAATGAGCAGAGTTGAGGCAAAAATATAAGGCGAAAGCATTCCCAGACCAACGAAAGAGAAAGGTAATGGCAGAGGTATTAAAATACACAGTAAGTCTGAGAAAATATTTTCCGCATCCTGCTTCATTAGAATTTAGGATGCATGCATGGGCACATGAGACAGTTCTAAAATGCTAGTGTTTTGAAATGCAGTTGGACAGTTGGTTTGGAATAAGATTTTAAGAAATCTTATCTACCAAAGCAAGCAATTTGCTTATCATTTGTGGGGAGTCACCAGAAGTTAGTAAACAGAGATACTGGATCTTTTTTCATTCTTCTATTTTCTTTCTCCACACCTGTGTTTGAGGATAACACTAATGTGGTGATTGCCCACACGGGAAACTGCACAGGAAGTGAGTTTGAGAGCTTCAGCAGTCACAAACGGCTGGAGAGGAGGAAGCCAGAGATTGAAGCAAATAAAGGGTTCTAGAAACCAGAGCTGTTCTTTTTTTTTTTTTTTTT
>NW_003852397.1:26377124-26443856 GCF_000181295.1 Otolemur garnettii
CCGTCTTTGACTTCATAGATTCTGATTCCAACCAGTTTTTCTTCCTTTGTTCAGGAGCCTCTGACCAGGGTTGCTACCAGTCAGCCATCTTCCCAGAATCCCCCCCAGAGCTGTTCTTTTCACTGGTGTGAGTCTTGGATTTGAAATAGAGATGAAAGGTCTCTAATATCAGGATGCCATGCATAACATGGTAGGGTTTTAAGGATGAGGAGTGGCTGGGGCCAGAACATGGACTTAAAGTCAGTCCTGAGTACAAGTTGAGAATATAGTCATGGCTGAAGGTTCTAGTTTCAAACTGATGATGAAAGAAGCCAGTAAGACTGAAACGAGCACAGGAGCCTGGGGATTGTGTGTCAGGCTCTGGACTCTCAGGTCTACACAGTAGCTCCATTGGATTATGGCTACTATTCTTAGTCTGCTGATGTTTCTCACTCACCTGGAGGCTAGCTTTTGTGGTGTGATTAACCCATTCAAGAAATATGAGATGCCCTTTGAGAAGATATCACATTAAAACAAGGTGTCCTTACTTGGGCTGAATTGCTTTTGGGCACCCTGTCATTGCAGCTTGAGGAAGGATATCATACTATTGTATTTATCTATGAGTTTAGGTTAAGTGGAGAGAAGAGAACAGAAGCAGAGAACCACACAGGAGGAGAAAGTAAGGCACACATGGCCATCAGCCAGGCTTACTGTAGAGGTGAGACTCTCAAAGGGGACGCTCATGAGGACTGCACAGGCAAGATGCCACCAACAGCCAGTGAGGACTTGGGCAGGGGAAGAATTTGGTCTACTGGAAACTAAAGTTGTATATGAAGGCACTTATGATCAAATAAAGTCCTAACATATTTGGAAATGGAAATAAAGTAGGAGTTAACGATTTTTTAATAGCTCATGATTGAAATCTAAAGTACTCAAGTAAACCTACTATAAGAGTATTAATAAAATAATGCCTCTTTAATTCAAAGAATATTTAGTTTTAAATATTTATATGAAATATCAGCTGTTTACTGAATCCTTGTGAAAAGGAAAAGGTTGCCTTCTAATACACTGTATCAGAGAGCCATAGTGACAGCCATAGCTTAAACAGTATAAACAAAACAAAATCCCCAAACTCACATTGCGACCAGGCATGGTGGTTCACTCCTGTAATCCTAGCATTCTGGGAGGCCAAGGCAGGAGGATGGCTCCCAAGACAGGAGTTCAAGAGCACCCTGAGCAAGAGTGAGACCCCATCTCTACGAAAAACAGAAAAAAACAGCCATATTGTGGCAGGCACCTGTAGTTCCAGATACTGGGGAAGTTAAGGCAGGAAGATTACTTGAACCCAAGAATTTGAGATTGCTGTGAGCTAGGCTGAGCCCACGGCACTGTAGCCTGTGGGATAGAGCCAAACTGTCTTAAAAAAAAAAAAAAGCCAAAACAAAAAGGCCTAATTAAAGTGTGTTAGTTTACTTAGAATTAAAATAGAAAATTGGATCTAGATAGTGATTATAAAGTAGAAAAAAATCTTCAGAATGTCAAGAGCTTCCTAGGCTTACCAGATAAATGAAATCATTTGATGGCAGAATAAGAAATAATGGAATGATATGCTTGGAAAGCTACACAGGTAGGCTGAAGTTTATCAATGGATTGAATCAATCTTTTGGAGCTGGCTAAAAGCCGTCTCAAGAGAAAGGCAAAATTATTTCACTGCACTGGAGTTTTAGTTTATTCATTATGAGTCCAAAGATGTAGGACAGTGGCTTCCTTGTTATAATGTTGTTTGTCCTAATCAGGGGACTTTGGGGTAGGCAGAGACAGAGGGAAACATATACTGTCTCATTTTAATCTAAAACCTGAAAAGCAAGCAACTGTCTTTTTCTATAAAAGTGCAACCTCAAAACATAGTTCTGAGAATTTTTGCCATGTCACAGATGGGACCCTGTTATAGGTCAAATTAGTGTGTGTTTTTCAGCCTCCTGGGGGAGATTTAGATATCATTACCTTTTAATCGTTATCCAACCAATATCCTGACATTCTGGCTCCTGAGAATTTGGCATGAAATTGGGAGACAGAAATTTGGGATAAGGCCAATAATTTTTTCCCCTACTATAGGATAACCGTATCACTTATTGTCAGACTTGGAAAGATCTGAAAAGGGGATCTATTAAGAATTATGCCAGGACACAATTATAAGAGGGGACTTAAGAGAATCAATGTAACCTGATTCTTTGTGCCCTCAATGAATCTCCAACAAGAAAAAAAGAAAAGAAAAGAATTATACCAGGACAATGAGAGTCATTAGGAACCGTACTATGCAAATGGCATGTATATTTAGCTTGTTCTCCCGAACAACAGAATTTCCAAGTCTAATATATTTTATCTTTAGTTGTTATATATTTTATTAGCTGAATAGAACTTAATTTAGCTAACCTATATAGAGGGTAAGCTCTTTATTCTTCAACGGTATATATTCTGTGAGATTATTTGATTAACCTCTCTGATATTACCAAGAATAGAAACTCATGTTTGAAGAGCTAAAGCAATTAATTGTTAAAGAAGTGACTCTAAAGAGTTGCAAGAGATCACACAATATGGACTTCACTCTGTCATAGAAGTTTATCAGGTAAGTCCTAGGACACATTGATCTGCAGGGAACTAAGTGGCCCCTGAATGACGACCATTGGATTTACTCAGAGATAATAGATTAAATTCCGTGTCAGCAACTATCAGAGAAAATAGAAGTACACGATGGCGAGTTTCATTCATACTTATGTCTTCCCGTTTCCCATATAGTTGAACTACACCAATTTAAGCATTACATTTTCAATTATAATTCAAGCATGAATTCTTTACTCAAAAACTAAAGAAAGTCACTTCACACTAAAAGAGGAAGAAGTAGCGTTCACTAAAAACTGGGACCCAACACCTGTATGTAGACACGTATAAACCATGACTCCCTGGATGGCATTTTTTCCCCTTCAATACTGAAATTGTTCTGCAGAGTCAAAGTTGTCTTTCTTAATGTAGTTGCTAACACTACTGCACTCCCTATTTGCTATCCCTAATATTGTAAGAGTGTGAAACAGAGCCCATTCCTTTGAGAAACAGAGCTTAGTTACAGACAGGAGGGTGGTGCAGACCAGCTGTGTGTTCGCCTCTGAATAGTCTCCCCCAAATTTCCTATCCTTCTCCTCTCCCTATAGGTTGGTCCTTCCATCCCCTTACCATCCTGACCCTTTTATATTTTTTCCATAGAGTTTTTTTTTGGAGACAGAGTCTCACTGTGTCACCCTGGGTAGAGTGCTGTGGCGTCACAGCTCACAACAACCTCAAACTCTTGGGCTTAAGCGATTCTCTTGCCTCTGCCTCCCAAGCAGCTGGGACTACAGACACCTGCCACAATGCCCAGCTATTTTTTTTGTTGCAGTTGTTTTAGCTGGCCCGGGCTGGGTTTAAACTCGCCACCCTTGGTTATGTGGCTGGCGGAATAACCACTGTGCTACAGGCACCAAGCCTCCATAGAATTTTTAATAGCTAGAGTCCTATTTCTTTTTCCTTTGGGCTTGATCTGACAATTGCTATCACATGGAATTTTTCTACAGTGGGAATATGGGAAACAGAAGGTTGTTCATTAATTCAACACATTTTTTGTTGAGAATCCACTAGGTTCCAGATACAGGGATCAGCAGTGAATAAAAGAGAGAGAAATCCCAACTTTCATGATTCCTGGAGGATAAAAGAAAGCCATTCTCTCAGGTTTATCAAAAGGGTGAAATTAGATATGAAACAACCCTTTCCAGGACTAAGATCAACCTTCTATACCATGTGAATTGTCTGCAACAATTGTCTGAAGGTATATTTTCATTTTACTTCAAATTAAATAAATTTTCAAAAGCTGAATTCTCCCAGTGAAAAACCTAGGGCTCATTTATCCAAGAGAAACGGAGGCTTTGTTTTTTTAACATAAATTTTAATTGAAGGGCTGCTTCTGAAAACTTTGGTGTGATAGGAGAAAGCTTGTCCAAGTAATCAACTTATTAAACAGTCAAGAATGAAAAATAAATCAAAATAACCTTTCAAAAACAATCCTGATTTCTCTTCAAACCAACAGAACTGTTCCAAGTTGAGGACAGGGTTATATAAAAAAGTCAAACAGGAGGTGTTGTTGAAAAATCAAAATTAATTTTGTTAAATTAATTGAATTCACATTTGTTCCCATATGCTGTGTCCCTGCTTTGTCTGCGTGGCTCCTTGAGTTCCCAGTTTACCTCCTGGCCTGATTTCATTTGTACCTTCTTGGGTAAGAGCTCTGAAAGCCACTTTATGTATAATGAATAAAGTCCTACAGATGATCTGTTCTGTGAGAGTCTGTAGGATTTAACGTTGTGTCAAATACCACAACTCTTATAATCACTAGATTCTTAGCTGTGAGCTGACTTACCCTTTGTCTGTTTCTCCAGCGTTAACTTTACAGCAAGGAACATAACTTCTGACTTAATTTTTGAAGACGGAGTGTGTGGGGAGAGGGGAGGAGAGAGGAAACAGAGAGAACAAAGTCCTATAAGGAGAACATTTTGAGTTTTCTCCATTACGGCCACTGAATGTAGATTATTTGGCTGGGGTATCAGCTGATATGTTACTATATTTGCTGGGTGATAAGCACATCATCAGAAGTGGATTATTTTCCTTTAATGAGAGAGATCAGGTGAAGACACCTAAAGCCAGGGTTAGTCTTGAACTAAATTTCTGCACTCAATTAACTCATATCCTGGGCATCCTAAGGTGACGTCTTGAGAGTTAGCATGGCTTTCCAAGAGCCACACCTGTCCTCCCACATAAAATCCATCCAATTCTCTGGCTACTCAGTCCACTCACTGGACATCAGTGCTCCGGGAACTGTATCTACATTGATTTTCTAATAGGGATTCACAAGGAGACACTAATGGCATCTTAACCTACTATATAGAAAACTTTAAAAATAAAATTTAAAAAGATATTGCTCTACAGCAGTGCCTTAATCCAGGGGAATGGAGCTACTATTTCCTATTCAGCTAGTATTGCTTATTCTCCAGAGGGATTGCAGTATTCTCTCCAAGGCCCGCTGTTTCAGTATCTAACCCCGACACTCCTAATTCTCCTATTTTCTGTTGTTTAACTTCCAGTGTCTCTAGGAAAACACAGATTTCCATTTTGATCATATTGATGTTATTCAGGGTTGTTTTGAGGCCCTTGAACTCTTTCTTTTGGCCACCCCACATGTACAATATATCAAGCAAATTAAAATCCACCCATATCCCATATTAAATATAATTTATACTGCAATTATAAGAGTAGAATTGCAGTTGACTAGTTGATGTAATGTTATTTTTTACAGCCATTTAATTAAGCATTTATTAATTTCCATTTTGCAGCTTTCATTTTGTAGTTTAGAGCCAATAATCCCCACCCCCACCCCAGGTTTCAATAATTTTTGTAGTTCTTTAAAATCTCACAATTCTTCGACACAGTACTTTAATGACTAATGGATAAATAGCCTTGATTATACTAACCTAATAGAGGAGTATATTTTTAAATTCTTTTTTAAAAAATAGAGCCATTTAAATAACCTTTTCTTTCTAATTAATACACGCTTTTAAAAATACCAAACCCCCTTCCTGAAATTTCATACCTATTCTAATCCTCTAATTATTGAAAAATTGTGAAGTACCTCTCTTCTTCACAGATGATCTTCTTCTTTATTCTCACAACTTGATATTTGAGATCTAAAGCTGTAGTCTTTCTATTTTAAGGCAATTTCTGTAATTTGCTATTCGCTGTCCATTTTCTACGAGATTATCTCGTTCAACCATTAGAGCTAAGCATTCAATTTCTAGAAAGATAATTCCCAGATTGATGAAGACTCTGCCCCCTTGACGATAGCGGTTCCTCCAAAGGCTGTGTGTGGCCCTCCTTTACGTTTTTCTAGACTTTAATTCTCGCTAACATACACCTCACAGGGCATCTTGCTGCCCCAGTTTGGAAAATGATGCATTCATGCAACGGTGGGATGCTCTGAAAAGAAATCCAAACTCAAATGCAAACTAGCCCTTCTCAAAACATGGGCACCCTTGGCTCATGAAGCTCAGAAGTTTTCATAAGCTTCAAGATGTGGAAGCATTTTCAACTGACCAAAACTCATCTTTGGTTAGTTGAAAACTTTTTCCCTGTATATTTTGCATAAAACTCAGTCTCTCAACTGACAGAGATAAAGATGAAATGATTCTCCTTCTCTTCTCTGTCTCATAGTCGACCGGGGGAAAGGCACTTCTATACTTTCTTAGTAGACAGAGAATCAAAGCCCCAGACCAGGCTAGTTGTTCCGCAAAGACAGAACATTTTCATAGAGGTCAGTGCATAGTGGTAAAATCAGTAAAAGCTTCAGGGTTCGTATTAGAAAGACAAATGTTTATACCATTAAACCTAAAGTTTGCTTTCTGATAGTGGTCTGGCTACATTCATTTCAGGATGAATCAAAATGAAATGAAGAGGATCTTAAAGAAAATGTATATGTTTTTTGTTTCTGAGGGACTGGGAGTCAACAGGAATTATACTCTGATTACTCTCCACGTGGCTTTTCTGAAGATGATTTTCCACTTTATACTTTTGATGGGCCTTACCTTTGGACTGTCTACAAAGTTGGGCTTCTCTTATTTGGAAAACCTGAATACAGTCTTGCAGTACAAAGTACTGGTCATGCCATCAACTTTCAGAGGACGGCATGGAATTCACAGCAACAAGAAATGTTTTGGAATGCTGGCAAAGGAGCAGAAAACAGTGTCCTCTCCACACATTTAGAAAAAATAAAGGTACAGAGGACATGGCGTACTACTTATTAAAGGCTTTCAAAAACACCACACCTCAGTAAACATTCCTCAAGAACTGAGGAAACACTCTGGTCCATGGCTTACCTCAGTGCCCTCAGTTCTGGTTTTAGTGACAGGGACAATGGCACAGACACAATGCCAGCCTTGGAGGAGAGACGGCACCAGATGCACAGGCACACTCATTTAGAACTAGCCCGGCATCTTGTTTCTGGTGCTTTGTGATGCTTTGTTATCCCAAAAGGTGTTCGGGATTTGCTGAGGACTGTTTGCTAGGGAACCAAGTCTTGGTGTTTTCCTCTGTCCCTGAGTTAGACACTTAGCAACTTCTCTTTTGATCTTCAGTTTCTAATCAGGCTCCCTTGGGAGCTATCCACAGACCAGTTGAAGTCCAGCTGCCCTGACATGAGTTCATTTTCTTCTCTCCTTAGTTGAAGACGCTCCAGGAGAGTAACTATAGAAAACCAAATATACAGCGGATGACCTTGGACAACCCAGCAGTATTGTTTGCAGTGTGTCAGTTGTTCTTTCTTTATTTTCTGCCAGGTGCCCCTACTTTTTTCTCTGTTCTAAAGGATGTGCTGATGTTACATCCTTTACCAACTCTTTTAGAAGGTGCATTGTGCATTTTTGTGTTTTAATATAGTTGTCATCGGCATATACAGAAGAGTGCACAAATAATAGTTGCATAACCTAAGGAAGTATCACAAAGTAAAGAAACACTTGTAATCAGCACCCAATCAATAGAACATTACCAACATGCTGAAATTCCCCAGTGCATCACCTCCCAACCACTACACGTGCTGCCTTCTAACCCTGTACCTTAACTTTGCCTGCATTTGAACTTTGTATAGTAATTCCACATCTGACTTCTTCCACTTAGCATTATGTTAGATTCAGCCATGCTGTTGGGTGAACCATTATTAGTTCATTTTCATTTTCAAGTAAAGAATATTACTTCATGTATAATATGCAGATATGTCTGTCAAAAAGCCATGTAACATTTTGGGAGAAGGACACACCTATAATTCTGACTTTATACACACAAATGTAAACTATGTAACCAGAATACATGATCTCCTTTAACAATTTGAAATTAAAAAAAGAAAAAATGAACTACAGCATATTTCTCTTTGGAAACAGCAAAAATAGGAAGACAGTGTAGCAACACCTTTAAAATACTGAAAGAAAAACAAAACTGTAAACCTAGAGTTTTATACCCAGTAAAAATACATCCCTACCCAAGGGCAAGATAAAGACATTGCAGTCTTGTCAACAACTGGAAGACTTCATCAACAGTCGACATTCAATCTAAGAACTGATAAAGTCCTTCAGGCAGAAAGAAAATGATACCAGATGGAAAGCTGTATCTACACAAAGGAAGGAAGAGTACTTGGAATGGTAATAATATGGGCAAATATATACTTTTTTATTATTTTTTAAAAAGATGAAGAAGCTACTAAGAAATATAGTTAGAATTTTATTTACTCCCAAGTTGATTCACTCATTTACTTTACTTGCCTGGCTCTTCCAGATGTTTTTTAACCTTTACTTCGAAGTAAAATATACAGAATATACCATAAAGGTGCACATATTTGTATAACTGGATTAATTTTCTCAACTGAATATACCTGTATAACCACCACTCAGATAGAAAGCAAAATATTAGCAGCACCCATAAAACCATTTTGGGGGGCCACCTTCTAGTCATTACTTCTTATCTCAAGGATAACCACCTGATTTCCAATAGCAGGCTTTGTCTTACTTTTGTATTTTGTGAAAATGACATCATATGGAACACACTATTTTTGTCTGGCTTCATTCCCTTAACATTATGTTTGTAAAATTCATCCATGTTTTTGCATGTAGTTACAGAATGTCCATTCTTATTACTGAATGGTATTCCGTTGTGTGAATATACCATAATTTATTGAATCATTCTATGGTTAATAAGCATTTGAGAAATTTCCAGTCTGGGGCTGGAATAATGATGCTCTAAAAATGTTTAATTGGTGTAGGTATGTAGGCATTTCTGTTGAGACAGCTAGGAACTAAGTATCTGTCTAGCAGTGAAATTGTTAGGTCACAGAGTACATTCATAAGCAGTTTGGTGGTTACTACCATCAAAGTACCAGTTCTATTCTTGCAACCTATTTATGCTCTTGTTATCAGCCTTATAGCATTCCATTTGCTCTATAATCTTGACTGAATTTGGTATTGTTAGTCTTTTTAAGCTTACTAGTCTGGGAGGAGTCTAATGCTATCCTGTTGGAGT
Organism: Otolemur garnettii; assembly: GCF_000181295.1. NCBI lineage: Eukaryota > Metazoa > Chordata > Mammalia > Primates > Galagidae > Otolemur > Otolemur garnettii. The sequence goes on from NW_003852397.1 coordinate 26,386,242, forward strand.
AATACTTTGCATTTCTTTGGTTACTAATGAGACAATCAAATATTCATATGTTTCTTAGATGTTCAGATACCCATTTTTGTAACATATCTACTTATTTAAAAAAGGTTCGTTGCCTTTATTCTGACTTGTGTTTTTTATATATTCCATATTTGAGATTTCAGATCTTAGATAAATAAATATTAGGTATTTATATAGATACAGAGACATATACCTTTGTACACTCATAGTAGTCTATTGATGAACAGAAGTTTCCAATTTTAATGTAATACAATTCATTTAGTCCATCCAATTCAACAACAATTCATAAGTTTTTTTCTTTGAGTCTAGTGCTTTATGACTCTTGTTTAAAACGTCTTTTCCAGCTCCAAAATCATGAAGATATTTTCTTATGTTTTCTTCTAGAAGATTTAGTGTTTTGACTTTCATGTTGATCTCTACAATATATCTAGAATTGATTTTTGCACGTGATAGGAGGTTGGAGTCAAGTTTTATTTCTTCCCAGTTGCATATGCAGATAACCCAGGATCTTGTACTGAGTGATAGCATGTTCCCTCCTGCTGTGCAGAGCTCCTTCATCAGAGTTGTAGTGTCCGTATATGTGTGAGTTTATTTCTGGACCTTCTAGTCTGTTCCATTAGTCTGTATGTCTATCATTACTGTAGTTTATCTATAAAGCAGTAGTTATCTGTCTATCAAATAGTAGTTTATCTTTTCTACCGTTTCTTTATACTATGTCTTAATATCTAGTAAAGAAAGTCTTCCAACTTTATTTCTCTTTTTCAAGAATGTCCTTGTTATTCCTGGCCCTTTATTTGTCCACATAAACTACAATATCACTATTTGGACCTTTTATGGATCTATTATTTAATTTGTTTTCTTGGTTTTCTGTCAAAATTATTTGATAGTTTACCATGGTCCAGAGGATAAAGTCCAAATTTCATATCATAGCATGAAAGTCTTATTGCATTAGCATGATTGCTAAAGAGACAATTAAATATTCATAATTTTCTAACTTGCAAGAGTTATTTTTACCTCTCCTCATTTACTACCAAACATCATGTGTAGTCTAGCCTTATCACACTGCATATAGTATAACTGTCCACATTGATTCTGGTTATTCTGCTCTCTCTACTGGAATACCCACTGTATTTCTTCTTAAACTTGCCAACGTCTACTGATTGTGGAAAATTTAGTTTAGTCTTCATGTTCTTTCATTTTTCCTTCCCTGAGCCCCTATCCTCAGGACGACTTCTATTCCATTCTCTACCTGTCTCTTCCTTGGAACTGACCTTACTATAGCAAAGTTATCCTTGTGTGTGTTTGCCTCATTTCTTGTATCTTTTTCATATCTATGCATCATCACCTCATACAATTTCTGACTTAAGCATTTAAGTTACTCAACATGGATGGCAACCTCTAATCTAGATAATTCTTGCCCAAGAACAGCTATTAAAAAACTCGAGGTTTTATTTGTATATTTGTTGCAGCTATTTCTATGTTTGACGTTAACTTTTGCAACCAAACCAATTGAATGGTGATCCTTAATAATCAATAACATGTGAGTCTCTGTGGTGTCAAAGGTCCCTGATATTGTAAAAAAGCTTGGGCTATAAATCCAAGTGGAGATTTCTCACTTGGAGACACTTAGCAACTTCCCCTTTTGTGGCCTTTAGGATTTTTGGTTGGACTACTTTCTTGGCTCTCCATAGCCAATATAAGTTTACCTACTCCTCTAAAGAATCCTGGGCTCTAACTCCAAGTGGAGGCTCTCAAATTAGAGTCCTACTGCTTCAGGACAGTACACTTCTATAGTGATTGTCAATCAAGAGAAATGCTTCAAACAACATATAATGGAAATGAAGTGAGTGGCTCAGCATCTTACTTGTCCTGCATTCAAAAGATATCCAACAGATTTCAGTGCTGCTCTAAAAGATCCTTTTCTCAAATTATTTACATAATCTTTCATCAGCCTCAGTGGACTGCATTGAAATCCCTCACAGGCAATATCAAACTGGGTTTGAACACTTTGACGTCAATGAGGTATAATGTCATCCTTTCCCTGTGGTTGCATTTCTTTGCATAAGTGTTATCTGGCCTCCATGTATACATTGAGGGGATATATCACGTGGAACAGATTGTGCCACCAGCCAGAGTGGTTGTTTCTTGCAGTCAATTTAGACTCTCCCGAAGAAGTATTTCATTGAAATGTTTGCTTCAAAATGGCTCTGTTCTGCTGCAGTGAGACTTCCAGTTAAAACATTTAATTAGTTCCCAATTTAGACGGCCAGTATGATCAGTCAGTCTGTGTTTTGGAACCTGAGTTTGTACATTCCTTGGGATCGGTAAGTGAGTTTTGCCCAGCGGATGTGGTCAACTGGGAATAGTTTGTATGCAATTCACATCAGAGAACAGATTTTTCTTTAGCCCCTTGAAATGGATTAGGAAAAAGTGAGTAATAAAGAGGTAACATTTCTCTGTCTTTTTTCAACCACTAATAAAGGTATGTCTAGCCTTAGAAGACACAGGGGCTAGGAAGAATACATGGAAATGAAGTGAGCAGGAGTCTGGTTTAAGCTGTTTTCACACACTTTCAGTCTAATCATGATCTGGGTAGTGGCTTTAGACACACACTGGATATTAAGTAAATATTTTTTTAGCTATATGAATAAATTGCACTGCTAGAGTTAGTGTGTGTGTGAATGTGTGTTGTATGTCTGTGAAAAATTCCACTCTTCAGTCAAGCTAACTTTCTTGTCTCTTTCCATCACGTAAATGTAGCCTCCTTTATCTGCCTGTACGTGATAGGAATTTCTTACTCAAATTCTATAGTAAATTAACCTAATGATGCCTTTTAGTCAAGGGGCCTTTGAGAAGCTGGATGCTTTTAGATCCTTTCCAGCCCAGCTCTTTGTTCTTCACGAAACTCCAACTTTATCTGTCATTTTAGAAAAATTCCACCATTCTGGACATAACAAATATCTTATAGATCTCTGCATTTTCCATGCCATTTCACACTATTGTGCTTTTACTTACCCAGAATGCTTTTGACCCTGTGTAACAATAACTCAGATGTTATTTCCTCTAAGAATGCATCCCCAACTCCTCCATTTGGGCTAAGGGCCTCTCCTTTGAGCTCCTGTTTTCTGTCACGGGCAACACAGAACCTGCCCCCCACCAAAATGGATTAATGAATATATATTTGCAACCTCTATTGAATTATCTTCATGGTGTTTCTCTTTATTAGACTATACACATCTTGATATCTAGGGACTTTGTTCTACTCATATTATATATATTTGTATTCCAAGAGTCCAGTCAAAAGCTTGAATAGAATATTCAAGGAGGTGCTTAATAATTGTAACTGAACTGATGACAAACATTTGAATGCTTTGAAAACAACTACAACTGGGCCCCATACAGACGGCAATACAACTTATTTGAAGTATTTCCCCATGTCAGAATTCCCCAAGCTGCTGAAGCCAAGAGCTGATAAATAAAGCCCTGCTGCCATGTGGTATTACTAGTGTACAACTTACTCACATCCTTCTGCCTCGGGTTATTCAGCTGGTGAGAGAGAAAGTGTCAGTGATTTACAAAGAATTCTTGCTAGTAGATACAACAGCCTCGCAGAGTTTCAGGAGATGAATTGACATGATCTGCTAAAAAGCTAAAGTATGAAGAGTTTTTTAAAAGAATAATTTATAGAAGAAAGTTTGCAGATGTCAAAGATTTGTGGAGAAGAATCAGAAGAGAAGTAGAAGGTAACCAAAGGCTACTGCTCAGTGGACCATTTGAACAGTACCCTGGCAGTCTATTGATTGAAACTCTGTGTTTTCTTTTCAAATTTCTCTTTTTTTGATGCATAAAAGTGAATCAAATCAGGGCAGATAAGAAACACACATGTGAACAAAATAACTAAGTAATACATAATTGATTTGATATATTTTTCCCATTCATTCAGAGCTTATTTTGGAAATTTTATCTTTCTAAAATAAGCTCCGTGAGCTTTGTAATTGGTAATGAATGCTTGAGTTGAGTGTAAAAGATAACATTCTTGGAAAGCTTTTTGAGATGTTTTAGTCTCAGTTTCAGAAATGAATGCAAATAAAAATTAGAAGGCTTTATTTAGGGGAACCTCATACCTATGAAAGGTCTGGAAGTTTGTTTCTTTATTCTGATTGTTTTGTAAGACAGTAAGAATTTTATTTCTTTGTATTCTAAAATGTAATATCTACTCACTGTTGGAACTCAAAAGAGCACAGGCGTCTATATCCCCATGGAAAACAAGCTGGGGGAAGGGGCTGTTAAAACGAAAAGCAGAATAGTTTAAAACAAAATAGAAGATAAGTACTTCTGAAGAATAAGCTGTATGGGAAAATCAAAGGCCAAATGAGGATAAACTACTGAAGACATCCCTACAGTGATGTGGGTACATAATAGGAGATGACCAAATAATTATATCATCAGATTTTTGATACCTTGGTTTCCTGGGTTATAACGGGGATACCAATATTCTGAAGTAAAATCTTATTTTTCTATTGTTTGCATGAGAAACACAATTATTCAGAAGCTAAGAATATCTTTGCAAAAGCTTAAAAGTAGATATACCCCAGTCTACTTGATGTGCTTAGAAAGAAAGAAAGAATCACAGGTTTCCATCATTACAAGTTTTGGCGAGCCTGTTATTTCACACAGTTACAAAAGAAATCCCAGCTTTTGACTTTTGCTTCAGTAAATTCACACTCACCTCATATGTTTAATATGTATGAGGTTAAAACCAGAACAGCTAAATATAATGTCAATTGGACTTATCTTCGATAAACATGAATTATTTTCTCAGGTTTACTGCAGATTCACTTAAACATCATGCCTAGAGTTTCAATACATAACATTCAAGTGGTGATAGTATATTGGTCATTCATTTGAGAGATTGGTGCCATTCCTGGAATGTTCTCTAAGACTATTTATATTCACAATATTAATAGAGTGAAACCAAAAAGACCACTTTCACTCATTTTGGTAACTATTACAAATGGAATATTTAATGGAGGCATAATCTAAAGACATAGAACACTGTAGAGTATCACTGGCTTGAGACAGTATACTTTCCATCTTTGTCTTCTGAAATATTACCCTCTTGGAAGGTGACCTCCATTCCCCTTTTTCCTACTCCACTCTTGGACCTGCAGCTTTGGGAAGGAAACTGTCTTGTATTATTTCATATATAGTTTCTACTCCCCCACTTTCTAGGTGGCACTGTAAAAGTCAAAATTCTTTCACCTGTGAGGGAGAAGGAGTCTTCTCTCCATGTAAACATCAGTGAGAATTCTGGCACATCCATGATTTCTCTGAAAGGGTGGAAGTTTTTTTATATATGTCTGGTCTCTGTGCCTGGATACGGTTGCACTATGGATGCCCATCTTCATAGAAGTGGATGGTATAGACAGAATGGGAGAATTAGGCATTTTCTCCTGACTTCACAGAATTGTGACATGTTCAGACACTAGAGTATAGAGATGTTGAGACACTAGCTACATGCTTTACAGAAATATTTGCTGAATTTAAGAGTGAATTTATTTTATTCCCCATCAGTCTGTATTTGGCCTATTTTTAGGCAGCTGCTAGCACTGAGGCCCATCACCTTTGGACAAGGCCTCCCCCTTTTCTATTCAGTCTGCATCCACTGTGACAGGAGAGAATTATTTGCTTGGAAAGATCATCCTGACTCAAGTGTAGAGATGGAAGAATGGCAAGACTAGAAACAATGCAATAATTTATGAGGCTCTTCAAGGATTCTAGGTGAGACAGGTAGTGGCCAAAAGCAGAAAAAAGAATAATGTCATAAAGAAGTGAAAAAAGACTCAAAGATACTTAATAAAAATCAATAGAACTTCATTGTTTGGTGGTGTGAGGAGAAATGGAGATGACATTTTCCTCTCTGATGTACTGATTCAATGGTGGCAGCCTTTACAGATAGGGAAATGGAGAGGATCAGGAGTTTGAGTGACAAGGGATGTTTAAGAGCAGTACATTACTGGAGACATGTACCTTGCGCTCTAGATATGATCAGCATGTAGATCATAACTGAAACATAAGGAAAGATAAGATTTTCCAGAGAGATAATATAATGGAAAAGATAACAGAGCCCAGAATTGAATGCAGAAAAACACCAAATTTAATGAATATTAGGAAAAACTAGAGCCTCTAAGAGACTGAGGTAGCATGGTCAACATTCTTTCAGCAAATATTATCAGTAAATCACTAAGCATTACTCAGCTTTTATCGAGCCTTGTGAAAGACCCTCAAGGAAAAATTAAAGTGAGAAATTAAAATGAGGTAGAGTAATGATGACATGATCTCTAGTTCTTCCTAAACTGAGACATATCCTAAAGCTATTTCAGAAATTCCAGGCTTTTATCAGAAGAGAAACATCTAATTTAGAATTAAGATAAAATGGGAAAAGAATTAAGAGAAGGTTTTAAAATTAACGGTACAAAAGATCCACAAGGAGGAATAATAATCAGTCTGAAGGGATGGCTCAAGTTGTTTCATACTCCTCAGAAAGAGATACCTAGATCATGGTGGTTAATGGGCAGTCAAACTGGCTTTCTCTGGCACTTTCTGGTATCCCTCTTACCTCCAGAAAGGGGAGGTAGGAGCAAGAGAGTGTGGCAGAAACAAGGCTGCCCAGGTGGAAATACCTTCACAATAGTTACTGAAACATCTTAGAGCTACTTCTGGCGGGAGCAGTAGCTCATACCTGTAATCCTAGCACTCTAGGAGGGTGAAATGGGTGAATTGCTTGAGCTCAGGAGTTCCAGACCAGCCTGAGCAAGAGTGAGACTCTGTCTCTTCTTAAAAAAATGGAAAAATTGGCTGAGAGTCTGTAGTCCCAGCTACTCGGGAGGTTGAGGCAAGAGGATTATTTGAGCCCAAGAGTTTGAGGTTGCTGTGAGCTATGACACCACAGCACTCTACTCAGGGTGACAGAATGAGACTCTGTCTCAAAAAAAAGAAAGAAAGAAAGAAAAAAAAGATATACAGTCCTTAGCCTCAACATTTCTTGACTGATTCTCAATACTTGGACTTTGGAGGGAAAGACTTTTTGTTTGATAAACTGCCTACCACTTCCTAAATTTAAATAGGCTACAAGGACTTGTCTTTATAGACAAATAATTAGACTGTGCTGGTTGTAAGTGGAAACAGAAAATCTCACTGAATTTATAATGGTGATATAATAACGTAATGGGACTGGCTGGAATGATGACATCATAATAATAATATTTCTTATTTATTGAGTGTGAGTAGGAGCCAGGCCTTGGGGCAAGTATTTTATGTATAATCTCTCATTAAATCACTACACCCTTACACATAATCTTAACTTCCAAAGGAAAATTGTCCCAAAATTTACATATTCAAATACATTTACTTCTAATGCTACTTATCTTTACATGTGTATTTTAAGGTAATTAATAAATACCGAATTACTAAGGTTTAACCTGATTGGTTGAGTCTATCTACAGTTGCTAAGATATTGTAAAGCTTAAGACTTTAGTTTATGGTTGACTGTCTAAAGGAGATAATGTTCCCCAGTTTAGTTTAGGAAAATAATCCTTTTCATCTAGACCTATTTGAACTCAAACCAAAACTTAATGCCTTTAAAATTTTTTTGATGTGGCATTGAGGTGTTATGAGTCCAGTTATTTTGAAGAGATTCATGATTTCATGAAGAAAGGTCATTAAGGAATCACCAAGTCCAAATTTTATAATGGTAATTTCAAATTAAATTTCTTTATTATTAGAAAGTTTTAGAGTCTATTAACCAGGGAGTAAGTTCCTTGGAAAACAAACCATTGTGGTTTTGATTGACTGCATAAGCTTGTCAAACTCAGAGAAGAGTACTATTATGAGTACTAGTGATAAACAACACAGGTTTGTATTTATAAAGATTTTTCTTAAGCTGTAATCTTTATGGTTTTGTTTTGTATTTCTTTATATAATATATTACCTTAAAGACAAAAAGTAGAAAACAACAATGTCACATGACCAGAGTTAATAACAGCAAACATGACCTGGTTGCACTGAATCTTAGAGGCCCATCTGTTTCCACAAGGCCCTGTGTGACTCTTCCATCTCAGCCAGCATGTATGTGTTCCTAGGCCATTTTCCTGGGCCAGACCTCCTGATTCATCTCTGGTCCTGTCCTAGCCTTGTCCAGATGTCCACGAGGAAATGGCAGGGTAAAGTTAGGTTCCTCTCTACAATGAGAGCAGTAAATTCTCCTCAAGACCAGAGTTGATGGGTATCTTCACCTTTGTTCATTCTCTTAAGCAATATTCTCTATAACCAAGGGTTCAAGGGCCGTGCACTAATGACCCCAAAGTCTACATGACATTTCTATCTTCAGGTTACATATCCTGGTTGCCATCTCACAGAATGACCCATTTATAAGTAACTCAAACTCAACACGGGCCAAAGAGAACTCAATTTTTCTCCATGTCCTCAAAATGTGTCCTTTGCCCCTCATTTTAGTTAAAGGCTTTCAAAGTCACTCACAAGGACTGTATTTGTCAGAATGCTTTTGGCTGTAAGTAATGGAAAATCCCGAGTCCACAGGCTTTACTGTTAGTAATAAGGAATTTATTATCTCATATAATAAGAACTCTGAAGTTAGGGTACTTTATAAATGTTTAATTCACTGTCTCAACATCATCATCAAGAATGCTAATACCTTTCATCTTTCCTTGCAGTCATCCTGGGCATATGTGTCTCTTCTGTAGACTAGTTTGAGTTGCCTTTAACAATTTCACATGCTCAAGACAATAGCCAGGGACAGAAAAAGGGTGTTCCTACTAATTATGACTCATCTTAAGATTAAGACACTTCTTTTCTCCCACAAAATTGAGTTCCTACTCTGGCTTTTAGCAAGATAATTGAAGTCTAGGAAAACAGAAAATGCATTTGGCAAACATGTTGGTTGCCTTTATGTCAGTTTTAATATTATTACATGATAATTCATGACTAGAGAATCCTACTTCCATCCATCACTAAGTACCTGGTAGCAGACTTACCCTCCTACCATAAACAACAAGAAAGTGACTAGAACGTGGAGCATTGGCAACAGAACGTGGACAACCGGCAGCCAGAACTGTGATGTCTGAGAGAAGGGAAAAGTAAACGTCCTTGCTTCCTGCTGGAAGCCACTTGCTACATGGTACTCATAGCAACCACAGGGTCTTGCTAAATAGACAACTTCAATTCTTCAGTTTCATGAAGCAGAGGAGATGGAGACTGGCATTCCAGGTGGCAGGGACAACTGGAATTTGCAGAGCAGACCATCAGAGAATATGCTTTGAGAAAGACTTCCATGTTTCTACATTGGGGTCCCTTGAGCCTGTTGCTGACTACTAAACTGCATACCTGGGCTAAAACACAACGGGCAGAAAACAGCCCAAGGACAGGAGAGCTGGAAGCAGAACAATTCCTAGTGCTCATATACAATGCATGCCTGGGGTGAAACGTCCTCTGTCTTTAATCGCTGAACTCTAAGAGTTTGAGGCTGCAGTAAGCTATGATTGTGCCATTGCACTTCAGCCTGGGTGACAGAATGAGACTCTTTCTCTTAAAAAAAAAAAAAGTCCATGTTTATTTCTCTAAAGCAAGCATAGCCAAGTTGATCAACTCAGGCCATCAAGGGTCACGTGCTAACTATTCAGAATATCAGGTCTAAGGATTAAATACTGTGCCATGAGTTCTTAGAAATGTCAACAAGCTCCCACTGTCCTTATGTTTCCCGGCCATAGTACCTGATGTTCCCCTCTCCTTGGAGCATACGTGGGAGAAGCAAAGATAGCAGGCTGAGTTGGATTTCATGGTTAAGTCTGAACTTCCTTAAAGGATCTAAGGAAAATGCAAGCTGATGCAGTTTTGTTTATACTTAAATCTACATGATGCCCCCCTCCAAGGTTCTCTCATGCTGGCCTTTGCTGACAGCCACGTGCAGAGTCACCCAGCTGGTGAGAATAAACAACCATTCAGGGCCTTTGGCTTTCTAAATGTGTGTGAGTCAAGGAGGGTGCTTGTTGGAGTGTTAAGAAAGAGAAACACATGGCAGCTCTCTAAAGCCTGTTTCTGGAAACCTAACCGAGGGGAACAGAACAGACACCCATTGTTCCAAGCCTGCAAAGCAGTTTCGAGTCTGGAGTGGGAAATGCATACTTAGTGAAGACTAAACTTTTGATGGCCTGGAAATTGGAAATGCTTGTAATTAAACTGAAATTAAACCAGTGGTGACAGAGTGCTTTTTGGGGGAAAAGGCACAGGCACACGAGAGCAAGAAAACAGGGATCAAGATCAAGGAGTTGTCACAGTCAATTGGATCAGGAATTCTCGCAAGAAAACAAAACAAGACACTGGAGAAAACCTGGTTTCCCCTGCAACAGACCTGACCATGGCCATGGAGAAAAAAATCAACCGAATTCTTTTGTTGTAAATTCTTTTGCCATATGGCTATGACCACTTTAACGACACGACGCAGTGCGTGGAATTATCAAGGAATCTCGTAATAATAACAGCTTCCTGTAGAAGCTTGTTCCTGTCTTCCTTTTTAGTTTCTGCACATCTATGGAATACTTGAGAAATGACCTAAATCTAGCACTGCCTTTACACGTAAGTAAGCGGCGCCCCTGCTGCAGGCTCTGTGTCTCTGAAACTCGTGGTGCCCTTCCTAGGGATTCTATGCTCAGGACTGGCATGGCATGACCAGCACCCTGAATATTGATTGCACTTTTTACTATGGTGTTAAGGCCCTAGGGAAGTGATACGCCTATTTTGTGCCCTGTGTCCTAGAGAAAGTGGCTGTGCCTGTGTTGATGTTGATATTGAACAGAGAAATGGCTTTGGATTGGAGGCAGGATTTCAATAGCACAAGCCCGTAGGCAAAAGAAGAAATATATTCAGTAACTTGTCAAATTCCTCTTCTGAAATATGAATGCAATTCATTTTTTTGTGACAAAGTGTTGTTTCAGAGTAGTGCTGGGCAACTTTTTGACCTAAGAAGCAAATTTTCTTAGCTTTCTTCACATTCCAATTCGTGGCTCCACAGACACTCACCAACTCGTCTGGTAACCACAGCAGTTGTATATGGTGACTGTGGAGCATTCTGCAATATTAAAAATTATATTAGTGGCCCATGCCTGTAATCCTGGCACGTCAGGAGGCTGAAGTGGGAGGGTTACTTGAGGTCAGAAGTTCGGAACCAGCCTGAGCAAGAGCAACACCCTGTCTCTACAAAAAATAGAAAAATTAGCCTGGCATGGTAGTGCATGCCTGTAGTCCCAGCTGTTTGGGAGGCTGGGGAAAGAGGATCACTTGAGCCCAGGAATTTGAGGTTGCAGGAGGATAATTCCACGCACTATGTTGCATTGTATGATGACTGTGATGACACCACTGCATTGTAGCTCAGTAGCCCAGGTAACCCAGAGAAACCTTGTCTCAAAAAAAAAGAAATTCATACCACTCTTAAATTTGTTTATATATTTTGTTAGTCATCTAAATTGCATAGGCCATCAACAGAATCCTGAGACATGCACAGCAGAAATGAATGCACTTGTCTTTGACAGTTTACTGGCATTCCATCATATTAAAATAAAGATTTTTACAGGTTTCAAATTTTGTCATTTTGAAAGTCAAGGTAAGAAGATAAGCTGTATTATCTTTTGCAGTGTATTAGCTTGAGTTACAACTTAAATATTAAGATGCATCTTACGTTAGCTCCTAATTTCACTCTTACATCGAGCCCTAAAACCTTAAGTCCCAGGCCTGTGTGACCACACAGGATCCAGGACTGCCCAGGTTACCAGAGCTGGGTGATTTGGCTTACTAGTGTTAACTTCTCTACAAGGAAAGAGAGCAGTATTTCCCTAACCTAACAATATTTTACTTATTTACCCGGAAAGCATTATTAGATACCTTGGGCTCTGGTGATGTCGTTTCCTTTCTAAAGGAGATTTTCTTTTCCTGGAAAAATCAGTCATTTTTATGTTTTTCCTCCCAGCACGTTCTATGTTGTAATTTGCAATACAGAACATGTGCAGAAAAAATTCCGGTTCTGTGCAGTGAAAGGTGTGGGGGAAAGACTCTTATTTTGATGGTCACTCCTCAGCCTCCTCAACACTTTTGTAATAACCCCCCTCTTGCTGAGCAGGACTGGGGAAATAGTATTTTATAAATTGTGTTTGGGGATAAAATAGGATGTCAAATGAATCTGTTTGCATGTATACATTGTACTGTACATGAGCACACATACATGTGTATATATATATTATATATTTGTGTGTGTGTTTAAAATCAATTTACTTTTGTAAAAAACTAAGATATTCAGAGAAACAGGAAGTAACAAAAAAATGCAAATCTACATTGAGTACCCAGAAAAATTTCTCTACAATATTAAGTAAAAGTCATCTTTTAAGGCAAGTTGCCAGGAGTCGAGAGAAGATGATGGGTTGTTCTTAAGGGCAAATGACAAAGATGAGGTCCCCATCTTGAGTGAGAGTCCAACAGCTAGGACCGTGTGTTCATACCTCCTGCTGCTTCTCCCATGTTCCTGAGATGAGATGCTCAACTCTTTGAATGAGCCATCCAAAATTGTGTGTCTTCATTTAATAGGACACTTGCTTCTGGTTCCCAGAGGAGTTACCTACTCTCCTTCCACCTACTTTTTTTTCTCAATGCAGTTTTTGGCTGGGGCTGGGTTTGAACCCACCTCCTCCAGCATATAGGGCCAGTGCCCTACCGCTTTGAGCCATAGGCACCAACCCTACTCTCCCCTTTTCTTTCTACAACTCTAGAACTATTTTGACCTGGTTCACCATTTGTTTTTACTTTCAGCTACTTCTCAACCAGTCTTGGGATAAAACCCTGTGCCTTTTCTTCTGAAGAAATGTTGAGGAGTCTTGAATAGCTCTTTGAGATCAAACTCAAAAAGCCTTGCCCTTGAGGCCATAACTGTGAGAATATCACATTTAAAGATACTGTGTTTGTTCCCAAATGCTATGGAGACATAGGATAAACCACTCGGGTAATGATATCTGAATTTTAAGAGAGAATATAACATTTGACTTGAACAACATCTCTCCTTTACAGAAAAATCCTGTGTGAAACATAGTAGGCCAACGGAGTCTGAGTTTAGATGGACATAGTGGTGGACCAGACTTACTCTTAACATCCAAGATTTCGTAAAAGTAGTTCAAAATTAATTATATTTTGAGAAAAAATTGGCAGAAGCTTACATCATGGGGAGATAATTACAGACACCTCCCGTAAGTGTTGTAAAACCACACTACTGACGTCTGTGTTACCCCCATCTGTGTAATAGAGCACGTCATCGGTCGGCTTCATTGTTTTCCTTTTTCTTTTATTTGTTTATTTTATAAAGCCCCTTGAACTGAAAATCCCATGGCAGAATTGCCAAACTGAAAAGAATTTTTAAGATATTCATTGCTGTTATGATTTTTTCTCCACCAAATTATAATTATTTAAACAATTGCCTTAGTCCCCTTGGGCTGCTATAACATAATATCATAGACTGGGTGGTTTACAAACAACAGAAATTTATTTCACACTGTTCTGAAGACGGGAAAGTTCAAGATCAAGGCACTGGCAGATTTTGTGTCTGGTTTTCTGCTTCACGGATGTTCATATTCTCATTGCAGAGGGTCAAGGGAGCTCTTTGAAGTTGCTATTACAACAGCACTAATCCCATTCCTGAGGGCTCCACTCTCATAACCTGACCTACCAAAGGCCCCACCTCCTAAGAACATGACATTGAGGGTTAGGATTTTGACTTATGAACCTAGGAAGGGATACAAACATTCAGTCGATATCAACAATAACACTCAATATTTATATCCTTCTCATCTAGGTTTCAGTACTAGCCTCCTCTAGTCTCTCCATTCTATCCCCCTTTCTCTCAAGCCATTTTATATAGTCCTTTGTTTCTGATTCTCAAATGGCACATTTTTCTTTAGCATTAACTTATCTGTCTCAAGCTATTTTATAGGCATTTCCATTTATTTAATTTTTCTCCAATTAGCTTGGTTCTCACTTCTAGATCTTTTCTACAAGGGTGTTCTGCTTTCTGTTGCCTTCTAGCATGATGAAAATCCATGTGGTTGCTTTTATGTGTTTGATTCCTAGATCCTTCTGCCAAATCCAATCCTTCCTTCCTTACCCCCCTGTTCCTACTGCCAAATGGTAATCAATGAAAGTATTTTTACCTATGACTTGAATACGGCTATCAAACCCAATTAATCTGCATGGCCTATGGACTGTCCAAGTTTCTGTCTTGGCTCTCTTCCCTGCTATCCACCCAACACCATGCCAGATTTGACAAACCAGGGGCCCCTAACCAATGGAAACTTTGTTTCTATATTTTCCTCACTTAACAACTTTGTTATTAACCAAAAAGAAAACACTTTAATTTTTTTTTATGACTGCATATCTGGATTAACAGCACAGGTTTTCACATTTTATAGTCTCTTTTCTCTCAAGAGTTTCACTTAGAAAACCTATATTCTTCTCCACACCATTTCCTCCCGTAACTCCATTTTGACTTTTGGAATTAAGTCAGGTTGAGTTCTCCTTTCCTCCCAATACTCTCATATACTATTCCAGTCAATAAATCTTGGTTTTAATTCTAGGTCTCCTCCTTTACTGTAGGAATTTAATCAGAGGAAAGAAAGTGTCCCATGGTGCCTGCTTACTTAGAAATTATCTTTTCCTAAAATTGGGCCAATTCAATTCTCTCCCCCCTTCTTTCTCTCTCTCTCCTTCTTTCAGACAGGTTTTCCATGTGTCAAGGCTCCAGCCCGGACCAGGGACTCTGCTTATCTATAATTTTCAAAATTCCAACTATCATCAGTAAAGAACCCCAGGCTCCATGAATGCTCTAAGTTTTTGCCAATCAGATTTCAGGACATAGTCTATAGACATGGATATACATGTATCTTACCTCTCAAGTCAGGTCACACATTTCTAAAGGATAAGAACTGAATCGGGGTTTTTTTTTTTAAATTTTTGAACCAAATATCTTACCCATTTTTTCTTTTCAGAAGAAATTTTGGCTCAAAAAACTTAGAGCCAAATGTTGAGGCCAAGCATGCGATGTTGATGGTGTACACACAGCCAACGGGCAGCGGCTTGGTGATCGCTGACCTCATATTCACTTGGAAAAAGTCACTGAAAAAATTTCTCTAAAGTCAACCTGGAGAGTTGTGACCAACAGCAAAAATTAAATAAAATATAAAGAAGGAGAAAACATCCCAGGGAATTACTCCTGGTGAGGATGAGAATTGTTTTTGGAAAACTTATTAGCATATATGTACTGGATCATAACCAATTTTTTTTTTTTTTTTTTGAGGCAGATTCTCACCCAGGCTGTAGTGCCACGGCATCATGGCTACAGCACAGTTCACAGCAACCTCAAACTCCTGGGTTCAAGCGATCCTCCTGCCTTAATCTCCCAGGTACCTGCCACAACACCCAGCTAATTTTTCTATTTTTTAATAGAGACAGGGTCTCACTCTTGTTCAGACTGGTCTTGAACTCCTGAGCTCAAGTGATCTTCCCACCTCAGCCTCCAAGAGTGTGAGGATTACAGGCATGAGACATGGAGGGAAGCTGCAAAATTTTGAAAACCATTGTCCTACAGCATACGAATAGATGTTTGAACTTTATTTTTTTGTTGTTGTTGCAGTTTAGCCGGGGCTGGGCCTGATTGGTTTAAGGTCCTTTAAGTTGTCCAAAGAGAATGGAGGCAAAGATTGGAAAAGGAGCCTATGTGTAAAATGATGAGGCTCCTGCTTGTTAACTCCTCAGTCTGAGATCTCAGGCATTCTTGAGGCTTCATGGGCCTGGCTGAGCATCTCTTTACCTCCTTCTGAGCATTTAGATGAGCCAAAACTCTCTGAGGCAATTCAAATGCTGATGTAAATCTCAGGATGAACACAACCTATAAACCTCACTATGCATTTTTAATCAACTGAATGGGAAGTTAATTTTCATTGACATAAACTGCCAATAAAGTTTAACAACCTTCAATTTTTAGCAAATGTCTATTGGAACCTCCTTTGTGTCAGGATTGTATGGACTGAAGATACAGAGTTGAATCAGGATGATTACACCACAGAAAGACTTCTGTTCTAATATAAGGGTTGGCAAACTACAGCCCATGGGCACATCTGGTCTACAGCCTGTTTGTGTAAATGAATTTTTAAGGAGGTCAGCTAGGTTCATCTGTCTATGAACTATCTATGGCTGGTTTTGAACAGCCATGTCCAGATGAGTCGTAACAGAGACACAATAACTAAATATTTACTGCATGGCCCTTGACAAAAAATGTTTCCCAGTCTCATCTAATAAAACATCAAAAATAATTATTTTCCTATGAGATTTCCATATGCAAAAGTGACAAGTATATCAAGAGCAATGCAATAGCTACCTTATTTTTATTACGAGATAACATAGATCACTGGTCTGATGGGCAGCCTGAAGAAGTGGCCTCTTTTGGAAACAGCGAGATAAAAACATTATGATCTTAATGAAATGACATTTCATGTTTTTCTGTGTTGTGTGTACCTATCTATCTCAACCAGAGCATGGATGTCTGACTGCAAAGTTCTAATAGTACCACAAATTACAGTGTAAATCAGCTGAATATTAGATCAGAGATCACAAAGAAGCTGCCCATTGGCTGAGTGGAACCCCCTGTCATCATATGTTTGGACAAAATTCATTCGTGAAGTTAATTTAATTTTATATTGAAATTTGAGTTTCCCAATTGTCTTGAAAATTCACGTTTACTAGCACTACGCCTATATTTCTGCATGATTATGACCCACTGCTGTGATGAGTTCTACCTTAAGATGGATGGGGTTCATGTGTTCCAGATCATGCCAATTTCTACCATTCCCTGATGTTTCCCTGACTCAGTTTAAGTACCACTTTCCATTTACAACATATCTATATTATTTTCTTTAAAAGAACTTTCTCTGTAACAATTCTGTTTTTAAAAGGAGGACAACAAAAGATTAACCAAAAAGATTACATATAGAAGATGAATTTTCTAACATACAGTCAGCTCTCAATATCTTTAGAGGGTTGGTTCCAAGACTTCCACCCCAACCCACAGATGCTCGAGTGCCTGATAGAAAACGATGTAGAATTTGCATATAACCTACACACATCCTCCCAGACACTTTAAAGCACCTCTAGATTATTTTCTTATACCAAATACAATGTGAATGCTATGCAAATAGTTGTTGTGCTGTTATTTATTTATATTTTTTCAATTGTGTTGATTTTTTAAAATATAGCTGATGCATAGTTGATTAAATCTGAGGGTGTAGAACTACTAATACCGAGGGTTGGACTACATTTAATACTCAAGCAAAGCCTGTACGATCTGCAGCTGCTATTAGCTACTTATAGCTACTTATGCTATTTTCTAGCTCGTGTACACATGACAGTTTGAGATTAACCTTTTAAAGAAAAGCATCTGGGCAGGTACGAGAGTTTATTTTAGTGGTTGAGCATGTGATTATTGAACAAGTTTGGAGACCATACGATTGGTAACCAGGAAGGAATCTGGGAGCTCATCTCTTCCAAACCTTCTTTTTACAAAAATAGCATTTGTAGCCTGCCCCTGACCCCACCCCAGGTGGGGTGGTCTGCTCAAAGACACAGGCAAGTCAGTGGCTGAAGCCAGCTTTCCTAACTCCCACTCCAGGGCTCTTGAGAAAACGAGATCAGGATGGTGATCAACAAATCCCCTGACCTAGCTGGGCAACTTGAGGGAACCTATCACACTTCTTCCGATATAGCACAAATTTTAATTGGTGGCAGCCAGGACAGTTTGTGTGTGTAAAAAAAAATGGCATCTGATCAATTTCCCCACTTCCAGTAGAGGTCGCCTGGCGGCTGCATTGCTATTGGCCAGCTCTCAGCGGCCAGCATCTGCCTTCTTTTCCTGTGGAAATAAAATCTCCGGGCAGGAGAAAGGACATATTTGGTAATGTTACGCTCCTCAGCTTCCTGCTTGGGCTGTCTCAGCTGCAAAATGTCAAGGGAAAAAATATCCATCCAAGTTGGAATGAATTCCAGACAGACCCTGATGCCTGCGAATTTGTCAGAGGGAGCCAAGTCCAGAAAAGCAGAACATGAAGAAGGTTCATTTATTCGACTTCAAGAGACGCTCAAATAATCAGACACTCTGGTATTTATGATTTTCCCCATTTCAGATGGTCTGTAGTTCCCCTCCTTTTACCGCTGATTCTGAGCTTCCTTTTAAATTAAACCTCAGCAGTTATAAAAAGACTCTCACATTACTTGTAAGCCGCAAACACTACCAGGAGACACTCTGTTCATACAGGGTGGTGGAGGGCTGAAGAAAGGCAGCTCTTTTTGATTATTAGTCTGCGGAGGGCAGGCCAGGAAGTCAGGCTCACTTCACCTTGACCGCACCACAGAAGTCCTCATCTAGCTCCCGAGTCTGTGCCAAGGCCTCCTGCCACTCACGGCATAAAATCTGATGATCTTTACTAAAAAGCACTTATTTCTTTCCACGGGCTTTCTTTTTCATTTTGGCTTTTCTTTCCTTGGGGACAGGGGCACGGAACAGCCAGTTGCGCCTGACGCCCCCAGTCTGTAAATATCCCACCCGGACTGTCGGTAAAGTGGCGTTTCTGCGGGGTGGGGGAGGGCGCTTCGTCTGTCTCCCGACACGCTGCACATTTTCTTTCTCTTTCAGAACCACTGCCACATGTTGGCAAAAAGGTAAGGAAACTGAATTTGTAACCCAAACCTCGTTAAATTGCTACGTACACATTTTCCGTTCTACTTCTTGCTCTTTCTTTCTAAAAGCCACGGTATTTGTTTGTACTTGGTCACCTTAAATCCTCACTTGGGTTCCCCAGGAAGCACAGAGGCATCCAAAACTCAATTTTAGTAACTGGTGGAAGGGCCGACATGAGGAATGGGATGTTCAGTCTGAACGTGTGGTCTCTCTGAATAAGGGTCGATTTTTTTTGTTGTTTGTTTGGCTTTTCCTTTTCCTAAACTGTCCAGCACCTCTCCACTGGCTTTGCTCCTCCACAGTCCAGGGTTTGTGCTACTTCCATGGTGATCAACTGTTAGGTCATAAACATTTGACTGTGGCATCACTGAATGAGTCAGTTGGGAGGAAGCTGGGCTGGAAATACAGCCGAGAGCTTCTGTTGACAGATGGACGCCTTCTTAATCACAGCCCGCGTGGGTAGAGGGAAAGCCTGGCCTGGCCCCCCCACCCCCACCTCCATCCCGCCCCTGGCCTTGAGTCATAGACTCGGAGCGCTCTGGAGGAATGAGCACCTCTTCCCGGCCTCTTGCAAGACACCAGACAAGACCAGGAAGAGGAAGGGCGTGAAGGAGGGAACCCTGTCATGTCACTTTTTTGTCACTTTTTCTGAGTGACAGCAAAGCAAACCTGCTTGCATTTTCTTTTTACAATCCTGTACAGTTTTCTCCTGGAGCAATTGATATGGTCAGCACTGTCTGTGTGTCACCTGCCTTGTGTGTGCAATGGTGTGATAAGAGCTCACCTTTTGAAAAGCCGGGTGGGGGTTAGGATTAGACAATATCTTAATATCCCTTTCATCAGTTTCCCTGTCTCTATTAAGCCCTGGGTACCACTAGAAAGATTCCCTTTTGTCAGAGTCTTTTAAACTCAAGTCTTTGAGTTTGCACTTCGTTGTAGAAAAATTAGTTTCATATTTCTAAATTTGGGCTTTCAGAGTGCGCTATGTACACTCAAGCTGCTAAGAAACTGGTCAGCCAGAGAAACAATGTCCTGTCCTGGGACCGCTATGGAGAACCGCTCAGTATCCCTGCCAGCCTGCACGCCTTTACCATCCCCTCGTTTTAGACCTGAGAGAGAACATTCCTTCGGGGGATCAGTTTCTGTCATTTCACTGGAATGCAATGTCAGAGCACAGAAACTCTAGTACAAACACATTTACCGTGGCTCAGATTAATAATAGATAACACTTGAATGGTCTGCCCTAGTCACGTGTTCCCTCTCTCCTAAGGATACAGAAATGAAAATCAGTTGAAAATCCAGCAGGAAGACACAGGCCAGACATAACTAAGAACTTCAGGCATTAAGGACGCCGATGAACTTTGTGAAGTTTTCCTCCTGAGGAGAGTCTGCTTAGCCTTGAAAAGCGTATTTGAAGGGTGAAGATGGAGTCCAGACTGGAGCTGGGGACAAGGTTAGATGGTTTCCGAGGTTTTCTCCAAGATGTAAGATTCTCCAAGCTGTTGAAAAGTGACTCCGTGCATTACTCACTGCTAATAAGGTTGTTATTTGTGGTCAGGCCTCAGAGACATCCAGGCTTTTCTTACATAACAAAGTCAGATTCTCCTCGTTGGAAGAAAACCTGGGAGTCATTCATTGCACCTCTCTTGTTTCACTGATGAAAAAAAAAAAAATAAGACAGAGAGCCCTCGCGTTCCTTTTGCTGTGTGCTTTATTACACTGTATTTTCACTAATAATAAAATCTATGTAAGGTGTAGCTCCCTTTCTACCTCCCTGGGCCACCATGGAGCTTGCACTCTAGAAATGCTTTTCATGAGTTTCGTTTATGGCATGAGCAGTCCTGAAACAGAAATATGAAAAACTCTGGGGACTGGTGTGGCTAACTACGACAATTGAGAAGAGTAGTTTCGGCAAAGCGCAAAAGTGGAAATGCTATTTATATGAGCTCATTTCTGCTCACTGAAAAAAATTTAAAAAATAAACTGAAGACCCAATAACTTTTCCTTTCCATAGCCCAACATCAGAGGCTAACACGGCAACTCCCCAAACAAATCAGAGTCATTTATTTCTTCTCCCCAAACCCAGGGACTTCTCTGACACTTCAACTTCATTTAGAAAAAATTCCATTTTATCTTTACAAAAATGCAAATTCGTACCTAATTTTACCTTGGTCTTGTTTTATAGCCCTTGAAATGGGTAACGCTGCCTCATGGCTGATGCCATTCAGCAGGTCTAATTTTCGAGTTATGAATTCTGTTTTTCTTTTATTACTCTTGAAGGGTGATATGTCCACTTCGTATAGTGAGCTAGTTGAGTTGTTCTCCTGGATCTCTCCACAGAAGCTGCATTTAAACAGCTTCCTCTGCTATCCATCAGAAGTGGCCTGACAGATTCATTTCCTTATAAAGGACTTTGGGAAGCCAGCATTTTTCACCAATGGAAAGTAAAATAATTATATTAAATAACGAAATTCTCACCTAAAGTTGATATTAATATTTCCTGTGTGTGTGTGTGTGTGGGAGTGGGTGGGGGAAGAGACAGAGGAAGAGAGAGAAAGATTGACTTTTAAGGAATTGGATTGTGCAATTATGGAAGAAACTTGGCAAGTCCAAAATATGCAGGGTGGGCCAAAGGCTAGAGACCCAGCGAAGAGTGGAATTGGCATCCAAAGGTGGTCAATTGTCAGAATTCCTTTTTTCTTGGGAACATCGATCTTTTTCTATGAAGGTCTTTGATTGATAGGATGAGACCCACTCACATTATGATGGGTGATCTGTTTTCCTGACAATTTCCTGATTTAAATATTCATTTCATTTTTGTTTGAATTTTTTTTTAAATTTCAGGTAACTATGAGGGTACCAGTAATTGAGATACACTCCATTTTATTATTTTAAAATTACCTTCACAGAAATATCTTGAATAATGTTTGACCAAATATTTGGGTACTATTGGGTCTAGCGACGTTGAGACATAAACTTAACGTAAGAGCTGGACACAGTCGTAAGCACTATGGAAATAGCCATTATCTCATGGCGTATACATGCTAGTGGCCCTGAGAAGGCAGACATGTTGCCAAAGACTTGTCCAAAACCACCCAAAGTTAAAATCAACTGGTACCTTTCTTATCCTCATTCTCTGATGGTGATGATGGTAGTGGTGGCAGTAAACTGAGAACTCTTATACATTATAGAGTTAGCTTGTTGAGTGTTGACCATGTAGGAATCTTTCCAAAGAAAACAAGGTCCTTTTCTTTATCTTACATGACTTGAGAAGAAATGACAATAAGTGAATGGTGCTTTTCCTAACACTATTTGAAACTTCTACAGGATATCTCAAAGAGCAGAATCAGACTGTGCAGCCTTAATGTTTAATTATAAGACAGGCTGCAACATCACAGAAATCCAGGTTTTGTGGTTTGCTTTTTGTTTATCTGCAAAAGAAATACCTGAAAGCCTGAAATATATATTACACATAGTTTGGCTGCACTTAGAGGAAAAACTTGGATTGTAAACTTATCAAACAACAAACCTGTTGTCCCTTTTCCATTTTGATTGGTGAAGCACAGAAGCTTTCCATTTACTTTTGACTTTCTTATTATTCTATTTATTTGTTTGTTTGTTTATTTATTTTGCCTACAGTTGAATGTCTTTCTTTCTTTCTTTCTTTTTTTTTTTTTTACTTCATTACACCTGTTTTCCTGCGCTCAGTGAAATCACTCTTTATCCTTGGGAGAAAATAAGAGACAAGAAATGACAGCCATGGAATCTTCCTTCGGATATGGGAACAGAAATAGCTCTCAGAATAAATAGTGGCCACACACAGGTAGCTTCTTCATAAGGTGATGCGGTGACTTCACAAGATAGGCCCCACCCCACCCATCTGGGATGAGCAAGACTTGGTCTTCTCCCCTCTCTTGGGGTCTATAATTATGGTACAAAGACCAAAGTGTGCCTATGAAAGCAAACTTTGTCCAGATCTCAAAGTCACACTCTACTTTTCCAAATTACCTCAATTGGCAGTGTATGTTAGAAAGAGTCATGGAATGTCTCTGGAAAGACACATAGAAGACTGGGTGACATTGTAGCCTCCGGGGCGTGGGAGCTGAGTTCAGGCCTTCTCAACATCCACTCCTTGGGACCACTGGAAATGTAAAAAGACACACACCATGTACACAAACTACTTCCTTAAAACTGCCTACCTACCTAACCAGCTAATTAACTATCTAATTACATTAACAAAATGTGAAAAGAAAATCCAGATAACTTCCTCGGGTGCTGTTCAATCTATCTCTTAAATGGGTTATATTTTGTTTCTTTTCTTTTTCTTTTTTAACAGAAACTCTATACCTAAGCAACACTGGCCTCCTTGTTCTTCTCTGAGCATGCCAGGCACATCCCAGCCTCAGGTTCTTTGAAGAGACAGTTTCCAATGCCTGGAAAATTTTGCTTTCATTATGTGCATGGCTCACTCCTTGCTTACTGTAAGTCTTGCCTCAAATATCACTTTCTCAACAGAGCTTACCTTGACCGCCCTGTTTTAAACTGCAAACTTATACCCCAGATTTTCCCATCCACTTTATCTTTCATGGCAACTATCTTCTTTTAGAGTTTTGTGTAATGTATGTATTTAGCATCTTGATTGTCTGTATTCCAACTCTAGAACCAAGCTCCATGAAGGCAAGGATGTGTCTTTTTTTCATTATTATTTACCTACCACCTAAGTACTACCTAGCACTCCTAAGTTGTTAAGAAATAATTGCTGAATAAGTGGGAGAACGAATGAATTTTGGTTTATAAGTGTGTGACACTTGATTGAATATTATTAAATGATTTGAGACTGCCAAATCTAGCTTTAAATATTAAAAATCGCTATTAAGTTTTTCAAAAATGGTCTTCAATGTCTTGCCTACTAACGGCCGATGGATATACGAAAGGGTCCTCAACGTCACCTATCATAAGGGTAGTTCTAATGGAAACCACAATGAGATACCACCTCACATACCTTAGAATGACTGTTTCCAGTAAATAAAAGATAATAAGTGTCAACAAAGATGTGGGTAAAAGGGAATACTTGTACAATTTTGATGTGAATGTAAACTGGTACAAGGGTTATGGAAAACAGCACATAGATTCGGCAAAAAATTAAAAATAGAACTACTTACTATATGACCCAGCAATCCCACTTGTAGATGTTTATTGAAATTAGGACCTCAAAGAGAGATTGCACTCCTATATTCAGTATAGCATTGTTCACAATAACTAAGACATGGAAGCAACCTAAGTGTCTATTGGCCAATGACTATTTAAAGAAAATGTGGTGGATATATACAACGGACATTTTAAAATAAGGAAATCCTGCCACTTGTGACCACATGGGTGAATATGGAGGACATTATGCTAAGTGATAGAAGCCAGGCACAGAAAGACAGACATTGTATGATCTAAGTATGAATCTAAAAAAGTCAAATTCACAGCAGCAGAGAATAAAATGGTGGTTACCGGGGGTTAGGGT
Source organism: Otolemur garnettii (assembly GCF_000181295.1). Lineage (NCBI taxonomy): Eukaryota > Metazoa > Chordata > Mammalia > Primates > Galagidae > Otolemur > Otolemur garnettii. The sequence goes on from NW_003852397.1 coordinate 26,410,604, forward strand.
GTGGGGGAAAAGAAAAGATAGTGGTCCAAAGGCACAGAGTTTCAGTTATGCAAGATGAGTAAGTCCTCGAGGTCTGCGATAGAGCAGAGTGCCTATAGTTGAGTATTGTATTAAATACTTAAAATTCTGCTAGCAGTGTAAATCTTGTAAGTGTATCACATACACACAAAAAAAAAAATAAAGAAAGGAAGAGAAGATTAAGAGGAAACTTTTGGAGGTGAAGGACAGATTTATGCATAGATTGTGGTGATGGCATCATGGATGTATACTTATCTCCAAACTTAAATTGTACACGTTAAGTATTTGCTACTTTTTATATGTCAATCACACTTCAATAAAGTGTTTTTTTAAGAGTAGCATTCTCTATTGCAAAGTATACCTTTCTTTTCCTACCTGTCAATTCTTTTGCCCAGCCAATATGCTAGTCTTTGTTAAGAATATTTTAAAATCTAGATTATTATTAAGATCTCATTTTCTGTGTGTAGATTCTAAAGATATTTTTGTCATCATCTTTCTCTTTTGAACAATTTTTTAAATAATTCTTTAGCTATATCTGTGTTTACAACCTTTTAACATTTATCACCCAAAACAATCAGGTTTAATCAACTAGTCAACCAGAAGAAGATTTAAACATAGGACACTGGGCACCAAAAAGTTTTTCAGCAGAGTCAGCACCATAGAGAGCTATGTGACCTTTCAGGAACTCAGGAAGTTGCCAGAGTCATAGAAAACCACCCTACTCCTGATCTCAGCAGATGCTGGCAGTCCTGGGCAGGCCACATGTGGGAGATTTCCCAGAAGCAGCAGTGCAACCCCCATGTCTGTGGTCTGGTCTAGCTCCCATGTCGCCCACCTCTACTGGAGAGACAAGAAATGACCTCAACTTCTCCCCTTTCAGCAGTATTGGTTTTTACTTGTGTGTTCTAAAATATAAATGAGTGAAGGATTTCCGTTATCAATCTCTAGAAGTCCCTCCGTACACAGATTTCTACAAGCTTCAAATATAAAAGAAATAGAAAGCAAAGGGGAGTCCTGTTAAATTCTCCCTCAGAATGTCACTGTGCTATTCCTTCAGTCCCTTATAATTATTCGGGCTTTTGAGCCAAAGGTTATTATTGCGGGTTTCTTTAGGGGTCACTGTGTAGTTAAATCCCAAGGATGAATACAACACACTCATGTCCCTGTTCCTTGGTGACCATGATATGATGGTCCAGACAGTCTGTGTTTACTCTCAACCTGGTAAAGACCATGGCAGGCAATCCCAAAGATACCAAACGTAATCTATATAATATGCCTGTATAATTGTTTAAGAAAATCAGCAACGATTATTTTTTTTAATTTAGTAATTGTCCATTATTTGTTTTTAAGTCCCCTCCCTACCTCAGTTATCTTGTCTATAAATGAAGGATAGAATAGTACTCATTTCACAAGACTGCTGTGAAGATCGAATAAGATTTTATCTGTCTATCTATAGAGTTTTGAACAGTGCCTGAGCCATTGTAAATGTATAAAAAAAGATAGCTGCTATTCCTATTGTCATCATCATTATTACTCTTTCCCAGAAAAACTAATAAGTTTATGTGTCAGATAGAATTGGGGTTAATTCCTTTTATTTCTCCCCAAATCCAAGTCTTGGCCCAGTCTCTTCATAGGTATAGTCCTTCTCTGTTTGAATTTGGCCTTGGCTTGTGACTTGTTTTGGTCATAGTGTAGGAGCACAAGTGACAACTTTCCAGTTTGAAGCCTAGGCCTTACAAGCTCTGTGCATTTCCACTTTCTTTTTTGGACTTCCACCATGTCCATGAGGAGATTTCTTCCAGGTTGTTTCAGCCTGACTTCCGAATGAATACACATAGGCTACAGCTACCTTAGTCAATCCACAGCATCACAGTGACTAAAAAAGACACCTGGCCACGTCCAGCCTTGATCAGCTGACCCCTATCTCACCCAAGTGGGTGTAAGAAATAAGTGATTGCTGTTTAAAGCTACCAAACTTTCCATGGTTTGTTATGCTGCAATAGTGAACTAATGTACTTTATTTCAGATGCACCTGCAGAGAAGACCTGCCAGTGACAGAGTCAAGTGATGACACTCGCTTTGCAGCTGAGTCATATTACATGTTTTGCCCAAATACTGGCTGTGACTCTCTGTGAACACTGCCCAGAGCAGTGCTGCAAGAACTTGAGTGGGTGTGGGGAGAGGGGAGGGTTGGTGCCAGTTTCTGCCTTCTGTGTTTTTGTCGCCTTCAACAGTCTGCCAACTGGTGCAGCTGTACCCTTTGGACAAATGATATGATATCCTGGCATTAGCCTAAACGGTACCACACATGCAAAGAGCCACAGCTGCTATTTATTGTGCTTCTTGCTGTTCTTGGCTCTGTTGCCTTGCCTGGGGGTGGCATAGATTTCTACACACCAGGCACAGCTTTCCAAGATTCATGGATAGAGGTTTGATCAATACAGCTACTAATGATGATGACTGTATATTTGGAAAATAGGCCAGGATCATTTTTCAGTAGCTTGAGATTCTCTTAGAGTAAGAAGGGTAAAAATAGATCAATCAGATAAAATCGAATGATACAACATTCTATAGTCGGTTTTTCCAGGAAAGAAGTTAAAACGTCACCTATTTTGCTAATATATTTTTAAGTGTTTATATTATTTCAAGGAGTGACTATGTATATTCTTTCTTTGACTTGCATAAAAAATATTGATATCAGCATAATGGAGGTAAATCCCATGAGTTTCTTTTTCCTTTTTAATTCCCCGCTGAAATTTGTAATTCATTTTCATTTTTAAGGAAAAGGGGTATTTGTTCTGCATGTGTTGTCTGGAGTAATCGAAAGTCATTATGGATTAGCACACACTCCTGGTGAATACGATCCATCTCTGGACCATATTCTGATGTAACAATTTTTGAGCTTGGTTTGAAACCTCAAAATAAGAAGATAAGACTAAATGAGAGACTGATCTATAGTCCACAGAAAAGACAGCATATTCTACCCCATTTCAGACTTAATCGAAAGTGTTTATTTATCAGCCACATTTGCCAATGCTATAGGCGTGGGAAAAGAAATCGAGGAAGGAGAGAAGAGATCATACGTATAATCCAGCAACAGGATTCGTGCTTCGATAAGATGGAACGTGACAATGCTTCAGAGGCCCTTTGATGAAAATATAGACAAACAAATAGATAGTGTAGTTGTCCTCAACATTTGGCAAGAGTGCCTCATCTGTATTTTTATTTTATTTCCTTTTGAATCCTCCTCCTCATTTTGCCTTTGCCACCTAAAATAGAAACTCCCACACATTCTGTGCTCAGAGAGCTTTACATGTGTTAGCTTAAGAATCGTTTCGTTTTCCCAGGCCTGCCTTCCAAAAACCCCACATCACAGTTTTTGCTTTTTAATTTAAGCTCCACAGCAGTCCCGGTCTATTCGATGAGAAAAGATAACCAAGAAAATAACTTAGGAGTCTTATGATTGACCCTATTTTTTTTGGTTGTTGTTATTAAAGGAAACCCAAAATGAAGCAAAATAACAAAATTTTGCCAAGGAAAACATTTTGAACCATTTCAATTACTGTTTTAATTGGCTGGGCCTGGCTGCCAGATTATCCTCTAATCTCTACAAGAATGTTATTTGGAAAAAACTGAAATATGCCCTGCGTGGAAGCCACATCCCTTCACCACATTCTAGCTGGAATAACTTTCCCTCAGTGAACTGGAATCATCTTAAGCAAAATTGGCAGTTCCTAGAAAATCTTAATCCATAGATTATACAAAAGCCTAATTCCCTATCAGCATCCTAGTGAAAAGTCTGAAAAATGTACTATGCCCGAATCCAAGATAAAGAGAAGTAAGGATACTGTGCTATATGACTGTGTATGTCCTTGAGCATGTGGATGTGTGAGTATTAAGTAACGTGACAGTAGAACAAGGAGGATGGTTGAAATTCTTTGGATGGTTTTATAAAGGCTTTTCTTGTGATTGGGAAGTTATATTAAGATTACACTGAGAAATGGCGCCAGCTACTTTTATCAGACTTGTGGGTTGAGAGAAAGGAAAAGGCTTTGCTTTTTTGTTTGTTTTAATTAAATGTGTCTTTAAAACATTGATACGAAGACTAGATTATTGCATCTTCAGACTCCCATCTTTGATGTTTTCACTCCACTAGGAGAAAGAACTACCGTGTGTATTAAGAAATGATTTGTAGTCAGATTCTACAAAAAGGAATCCAGAAAAAATGTGTGGCTATGGTAACCACTTGGTTTTTTTTTTTACTCTAGACTGGTCTCCTTTTTGAATTTGGGTTGTTTGGCACTATATTGAAATTATAAAATTTAAACTGACATCAAAGGCTACTAGAATCTGTTTCATAGAATCTTCAAGGCCACCAGGAAGGCTTACCATTAAAGATCCATGAGAATGTGTTCCAGGAATGACCTCTACAGCGAGAACATCTGTCCCCTAGACCCTTGCTTCTCTGAAGAGAGTCTCTGGAACAGCTGAGCAGCTGCCTCACCTCCTGAGGGCTTGTTAGAAATACAGAGTCTCAGACTTCCAGATCAACATCTGCATTTTTTTTAACATCTGCATTTTAACACAATGTCCTGATAAAATAATAGGAGTGTTAATATTTGAGAAGCACAGGCCTACATTATCTCCACTATTTAGGAGTGAAAGCAAGTAGATGTATGTATTCAGTGTCTATATCAAAAATTCTATGGAAACTATAGTATTTCCTGAAGTATTAATGATTACCCATAAATGTAATAAGAAAGTGTAGAACTGAACTCTGTGCTGTTTCACAATTACTAAAAACACCATCCATCCATTTTTTTTCAATAGTTACATTGCCAAGATTATTAAACCTGTTGTGCATACTTCGAAATCCTCAGGGACTGTACATTGTAGTCAGAAGTTTTGTTGTGGCTACTCTGAGTAATTACATCTCTGAGAATCTATCTCTGGTGTCACAAAGTGGCATAGAAAAGTTTCTTAATATTTAACATGATTAAATGACTGCAAGTTGGGTCCAATGCATTGTAATCTTCGATCAGATTTCTCTTTTAATAGGACTCTACTGGTACAGGAGAGCAAGAAGTAGTTTACAAGGTCCAGCCTGTCCCATTTAACTTAATAATAGTACTAATTCAAATGACTCTTTAGAACTGAAGTTATTGAGAGAGAGTATTGACAGGGAGGGAGAACAAGAAAGAAAGAAAATGAGAAAAGAGAAAGAAAACAGAAGAGAAGGGAAGGGAAGAGAAAGGAAGGGGGAAAAGGAAGAAAAGAAGGAAAGAAGAAATCAAATCCTCTACCTAAGAAAGTGTCTTCAAATGGTTTTTGGGCTGGGCGGCACCTGTGGCTCAAAGGAGTGGGGCACTGGCCCCATATACTGGAGGTGGTAGGTTCAAACCCAGTCCCAGCCAAAAAAACCAAAAACTGCAAATGGTTCTTGGGCTTCACTGATAGCCAAATGCAGTCTGAATACAAAGGAATAAGTTTATGCTTTCTGGAACTATTCTAAGTGTCAAAAAATTTAGACTGATCAGTTAAATCAAGAATTCTTGAAGTATCAGAACTCAATATCCTTCTGTTTCCACATTAAAACAGTTTGATGTTGAAGAGCTGTGGCACAAAAAAAGCTACAGTCAAATGCAAATCTTCACTTCTATATAATGGTGCTCTCCTGAATCCACGTCTTCTTAATTTACCTTGGTGAATTTTCAGGGCGATCTGGAAGGAAATGGAAACAGCCATATCTACTCCTTTCTCTTCCTCCCTCCCCTAAAAAAAAAAAAGAAGCCTCAGGTTAGTTCCTAGCTTTCTTGACTCTGGTTTCATACTTGAGCTTTCTAGAGCCAGAGGGTCCTACCTAAACAAAATCTCACTATTGTTCTCCAACACCCACTCTGTTCTCAAAGAGAGGAAGACCCTCTCCAAAGCCCAGAAACCTTAAACCCTGGTGATGCAGCAGTTAGGAATACAGGCTCTGGTAGTAGAGTAGTGCTAGGGTCTAAATGCGTCCTCCCCAAATTCATAGGATTTGTGTTCTAGCTTAGTAGCTGGGTGGCTTTGGGCAAAATGGTTTTTCTATATAACTTTCCTCTTCTAAACCAAACAATATCTATTTCAGAAGATTTCATGAATATGAAACACGAGACTGCAATGCAGGTACTTATAAAATGTTTATAATAAATGGTACTCTTCTTTTTCTCAGACTACTTCTAAGTTCCTTTCTCTTTTCTCTTTCTCTCCTTTAGTCTGTTCCTCCCCTTTCTGTATCTACAGTCATTTCCTTCTTCCACTTTCACTTTCACCCTTGCTTCATACTCAAAGCCTAAATGCTCACTAGCAAAATTTTGCAAGCCAAAATTAAATTTAGGCAAAAAGAGTCTTAAGATCTCTAAAGCCCACATGTCTATAGGGACTATCAATCATTTCTTATCAGGTTGGCAATCCATTTGTTTCTGCATCCTGTGGTTTGTCTCAATTTCTGGCGAGCATTTGTGACGCCCAGGCTTAATAGGACCAGGCTGAGAAGTTTGATATTTTTTTACCCCAAGCCAAATCACTATGTGAACTTCCCTCAATCTTCACTGCGTCCAGTGAAGTGCTAGCTATTTATGCCATTATCAGACTTCTTTATCCCGCAAAGATTTTCCTGTAAATGTTGAGTGGCATATGGAGTGAGACTGAGACATTTACACCAGTACCTGAAGCTCTTAACAAGCAGAATTCCAATGGCAAGCTGAACATGACAATCCTTAAAAAGTTCAGATACTTCTCTAACAGGCTGGAGTTCTCTTCTAGACCAGTGCTTTTCAAATTCCTATCTTGGCAGTCGGTTGTATGGATCAACAATCATAAAGCAGTTCAGTTCTAATACATGCGATTCTTAGAGTACTGATTTGTGAATGAGTTTTGATAATATAAATTAGAATGCTTTAAAACGTATTCTTGCGGTAGTAGAGCTCTTCAGTGTATGGTATACATGAGTCCTTCTAGAATTCACAGGTTGTAGCAACCTAACCTCTGAAGTGATGCAGTTAAGAGGTGAAGCGATTGGAAGGTAATTAAGTCTTGAAGGTAATGGTCTTGTGAATGGGACTAGTGCTCTTATAAAATAGGCCTAGGGGAGCTTGTTCACCCCAGCCTCCATGTGAAGATGCAGCTAGATGGCACCATCTCTGAAGCAAAGAGGGAGCCTTCAAAAGACACTGAATCTTCTGGTGACTTGATCTTGGACTTCTCAGCCTCCAGAGCTGTGAAAATAAATTGCTTTTGTTATAATCCACTCAGTCAAAGCCATTTTGTTATAGTAGCCTGTATGTACTAAGACATAACACCACCTTGCCATTTGATTGTTGAGTAAAGAGGAAGGTTGGAAGGTCTTCAAGCACCATGGGAAGACTATTGGGGTGAGCACCATGGGGTTATTGTTGCTATAAGTAGACTCTTTTTTAAATCTTTCCCTTATGTGTTAAGTGAAGTGAATTGGTTTCTTTGGAATAAGTGAGAGATATGAATATCATTTCAAAACACCAAAAAGGAATTATTTCTTTAAATAAACAGCAGCAAAGCAAGGGTTTTTGGTATTCTAATTAAGACCTTAAATTTATATAAGTCTCATCAGTTTCAGACTTTGAAAAATACTATCTTACATAACTTGACATGGAAGCCAATATGGGAAAACCAAAGTAAGATTCACAATCAGTAACAGTAGTATTCTTACAGCAGGAAATAATTAAGGTCAGCAATGTGGGAATAGAGTCTTCCCAAACTTAACTGACTACAGTGGATTAAGTTCACATCTGGCAAATAAAGACTATCCAAAAATGATTCTGGGAATGTGTAGAAGCCTTTGAGAGTGCTGTCATTTTGTTTTGTCCCTGTAAGTCTCATCTGGCAGTGCTCCCTCCTTGCTGCATTCACTATGAAATCATTTTATGGAGGAACAATTTGTGGGCCCAGAAGATCTGAGACTCCCTGGGGTGAAGGGAAATGCCTCAGACATCCACAGTCTTGAATGCACAATGAGTAAACGGTGATTTTAAGTTGGTTGTGACCCAGGCCTACACCCTTCAGCCTTACTGTTTCAGGGAGGAGATGGATACATCTATAAATCCCATACTGGCCCCACATGTCCCTAATACATTAGAGGAAATAAGATGAATGTGGTAGTAGATGCTCCTAAACTGAACCCTTTAATGGAATATGTTGTTGTGAGAAGCCTGAAAGCTAAGACCTGGTTTCACTGGTACCAATTAACATCATGTCATAGTGTTGGCATGGACGAGGTATGAGCACAACCTTACTCTTGACAGAGAAATAAATCCAGAAAATGTTTATCTCTGTCTTCATGATTATACTATTTTACACATTATACAAAAGATACACTTTCAGCTCAATATATGCATTTCTTTATTTTTACAAGATCAATGGACATCCAAACTACTTGCTTGTATTAACTCTCATAACTTGGCTGGGAGCAATAGCTCAAATCTATAGTTTTAGCACTCCAGAAGGCCACGGCCAGATGATCACTTAAGATCAGGAGTTCAGGAACTCTGATAACTCTCTCTCAGATTTTTGAATATCTAAACTAGGCTTATTTCCAACCATCATCCCTTTATGCACCACTGCCCCAGGCCAGTATCACTACCTCTCCATCTGTACTTCTCTATTCAGATAAACAAAAAGATATGGAAAGTCTTCAAGACAACTGAAAAGTCAAAATATCCAACTAGACAATGACTCTGTCCTCTCGCTTCTAGAGCTTTGCTTTCACGTTTCACACTTAACCTTCCATTCTATCTTGCGTTATCATCATTTGTGTATGTGCTGAAAGGTATGGGGTATACACGTAGATGCATGTTAATATTCACAAGTGATTTGTTAGCTCATCTTGCAGGCAACTTTGCTTGTGAAAGAAAACCCTGATCTGTATTTTTTCATTTAGTTAACGTGACTTCTTTATGTGACTGAGCACAACTAATCAAAATGTTATATGCACAAAGGTAGAGTCAGGTCATGGAAAGGCCATATAGAGAGACTGTTGTATTTGCAAATTTATCCCTAATGCCATAATCCCTCCCCTTGGCAATAATTTCCCTGCTTTTAGGTCTCGTTCTTCTAGCTAAATTAAGTCATAGAACATATGTTCTTTTATAAACATAAAGAAATGAATGGTATTCTCTTGTCTTATAGGCATACTGTTAGTTCTAAATGGACCATTTCAACATTAAGCATTAAATTATGTTTAATTTATCAAACATAAGCATAACATGATATCTTTGTGGCCAGTCCTAACCTGTACATGTGGCTTTTCACAAGATATATATTATTCTCTTATGACTCTGTCCCACATGAATAATGTGAACCTTGCTGACTTCTAATAAAAAAGTACTAAGTATTGAAGTACTGTTATTTTTCTTTCGAATATTGTCTCACTGCTATATTTTTGAAAGTATGAATAAACACACAGTTTAATAATAATATTTTAAAAAGTTGTAGTGATATGTTCAGTGAAAGACTATTCACAATAGCAAAACTAGAAAACGACTTCAATGTCCAATTCCAGTTGTATTCATCAGCTATTATCATAATAATGAATATATAAAAACCACCTCCAAACACCATAGTTTGCACCAACAAGCATTTATTCTCATGCTTATAGGTCTTTAGGTCAACCAGTACTGGCTGATCTAGGACAGGTGTAACTAGGCAGCTCTACATCCGTAGGCTCCAATGTTCCACTTGGGTTCAGGTTTGTTACATGTGTGCTTATTTGAGGACCCAAGCTAAAAGAACACTAACTACCTTTGGCAAACCATCATATCACCAGAATTAAACTAATTAGGGCAAGCATAATTAAAATCTTTGTCTTCATAATATCCGTTAAATTCCATTGACCTAAGTAAGTTCCACAACAAAGCTGAACATCAACAGTTGGAAAGTTTTCCACAGTAAGAGGTAAATATTTCCATACAATAATCCAATGACCATAGCAGCTACATAGTAAGTTATTTAATAATTGGGCAGCATTCATATAAAAAAGCTATTTCTTCATTCAAAATATGATTATAAAAAATTATTGGCATAATAATCTGTATGTTTATGATCTATTTTCAGGGAAAAATTATACCATAAAAAGATGCATGAATGGAAAATTATACAGAGTTCAGAACAAAATATTACCAGGATTTACCTTTGAGGAATGAGTTATTGAATGATTTTTACTTTTTTCCCTCAAAATGCTTTTCAGTGCTTTCCAAATCAGCTAAATTAATTACTTATTATTTTTGTCATTTTAAATGATTGATTAATAAAACTTGTTTTCTCAACTTTGAAAAAACATTAACTCTTTGAGACAATGGCATCACCACAGTAATATGGTTCTAATGAAAAAAACTGACAAAAGTATTCTGTAATTATAAAGCAAATAATAAATATAAGGGATTATTTTAATAATTGGTTTTATTTTAATGATTTGGTTTATGTCTCAAATTCCAGTATTCAGTATTTTAAGTGTTTGTTCCTAAATGTGTTTATCTCATCCTCATTCTCAGAAGGTAATTTTACTGAGTTTAAAATTTGTCTTGACAATTCTTTCAGAGCTTTGAAGATGTTATTCTAGCATCTGTTTTGTTATTGAGAAGTCTGCTTTTAAGTTTCAGTTTTTTGAAGTTATATAATCTTGTCTTTGTCTTTCCTGTTCTGCTTTTTCATTGCCATGTTGTCTAGAAGCATGAATGTGTGGTATGTGTGTGTGTGTGTGTGTGTTTTGCTCTGCTTTATACAAATTTATTGGACTTTCTGAAGCTAAAAATTGAAATCTATCAACAATACTAGAAAATATTCAAGCAATAACTTTTTGAACATTTTCTTATTCCTATTTTCTCTCTATAAAGTTCTGAAACTTCAATTACCTTCATTATATCGTGTTTAGCTTAACTATCTATTATATTTTGAAAGCCTTTCACCCTGTATTTTGGGCAATTCCTTTTTCTTCCAGGTTCATTTTGCAAATATACCTAATGATTTCTGAAAAAAAATCCCTTCTTTCTTCATCAACTTAATATCCTCTTACTTTTCTTGAAATACATGGCTGATATTTATCATAGTATGCATTTATCTTTCCACAATGTACAATATTTTGAGTTGGAATCATCAATTTGACTTTTCTTATAATTCTCATTAGTATTTGCCTTTATAGGTTTAATCTCCTAAGAACATTTTTTCTTAGTTCTTTGACTAGGGATCACCTCTAGAGGGCTCGTGGTTTGGGGCTGTTTCTTTGCTATTACATTTTCCCTTGCTCAGACTCTGCTCTGTCCATGCAGTTCTGAGTCACCAGATAATGGAAGAGGCCCTCAAGGCAAACAATGATTTGAAGGTTGGCTTCTCATCTTTCCTGCCCATCAAGATTTCCTTGGCTTTTTCATCAAACAACACAATAATATATTATCTTACAATTTTTTTTTCAGTATTTTTAGGTAGTCTTTTCTGGAAGGCTTTTTCTGGACAACTATCCTACCACATTTTCAGAAATAAAAGTGTTTAATCATCTTTTAAATTATCAGCTCACCACTATACATATCTGCTTACCAACTTATCAACACCTTTCATGGATATGTGCTGTGTTACGCATGTAAAAATTTGTGACACCTAACATAGGATCTGACACATATAAAGAATGAAAAGAAATGAACAGAGCTAATCGTATAATCTTATAGTATATGGTCTTTGAAAACTAGAAGCCACTCTGGAAATATGGGGCATTATACGTATTATTTACTCATGGGTTTGGAAGTCACATTAAATTTTCATTTTGCTATAAAGATTCCTAAAAGAAGTTGCAGAACCCACTGGAAATATTGTCTGAGAAAAAAATAAAAGTGCAAATTTTACTAAAAGTTTATAATTTATGCATAACTAAGATTTTCAAAATATTTATGGTCGCTGGGAAAGAGACTACAATTTGAATTTAGACCACTATGCTAAGAAAGAAACAATCTGGTGGCTTGGGGCTGTTAGAAAATCCTTAATTTTCCTTAGCTTGATAAAAATTATCTGCTCTCAACACAAATGAGAATACACGATAAAGAGACATAAAAAATAATTCATACTAGAAGAAGGTTAGAGGCCCAGTAATTCATTGTCAACTTTAATCTCCTATTTTAGTCTGATCATAAAAATTTTGCTTCCATGCTTTTTGTGTGCTTTTGAAAGAATATTCATAATATTTATAAAGTCAAGGATTTAAACATGGAAAGAAACATGAAATTTTCATGTAATTTTGCACGGACATGGCTTTTTAAAAAACTGATGAAAATTCCTGGGGAAAGAGCAGACCTCTGTGTGTGGAGGTGTGTGTTGTGCATGTTGTGTCTACTTGTGTATTTACACTTGTTTGTGGTTCACATATTTTGTGGTTGAATTATCCCAAGTTTGTTCCTCCTGATGAAGTCTTGCATTCCAATTTCATTGCAGTGTGCCATTCTTCCATGTGGTTTGCTTTTTCTTGCATCTGAAAATAATTTGGAAGAAATAGAAACATAAAGTTTCATTTATCCTGAAAAATCTTTTCTTCATTTCTTTTTCAAATTTGATCAGTTCAGTCATTACTATATAAGGATAAAGAGGCAAAGACAGGCTAATCCACGAAAAATGTGAACCCAAAGACTTCTTTAAATCTGATATTCGACCACACCAATCCCAAGGTATCCAAGACTTATTCCTTGGCTCTGAGAATTGCAACATCATAGGAATGAATAGCTCTTTCCCTCTATTGGCAGTTCTTTTGCTTGTTCACACTTTGCCATGAGGTTTTCTTTTCAAGATTCTTCTTGAGAAGGACTGGGTTTAGCTAGAATGAACACTGTACTCCTAAAGTCACAAGAGACACAAGTCAAAATTATTTCATTTTTAGGCATCAGGACAAAATATTTAAGCCTGGTGGAATCTACTTCAAAATTAGACCAAAAATAGAAAGCATTTTCTAAATTATGGAACATTCAGTTCAATGAAATACCACCCCTGCCTATTTACAAAAGTTTTGAAGCTATAATATGTGTTTATTATAAAGCTAAATGGAAAGTAGGATCTAAAATTATACAATGCTACATTAGTAAAACTATAACTGTTTTTAAAACTGGAATATAAAAATAAACTAGGTAAAAAACCACCAAACTGTTAATTAATCATTATCTTTTTGTTTGGAGAATAGAAGATTTTAAAAGTCTTCGTTAGTTTTAAAAACTTATTGAGTATGAATACTGTATTATTTTATTTATGTATTGTTGATCTATATATTTCTTTTGAGAAAGCAGTGTGTTAAGGCAGAACAAGTTTCCAGGGACCTAGGTTTTGATTCTATTTTTTACCATTCACTTATGAGTGCTTCATCTTTGTATCTATATGGTTTTAAAAATACTGTTATTTTAAGGCTGTGTCTCATTTCATGCTTTATTCTGAATATTCATAGAAAATGGATTTTTTTCCCATGCCCCTTACATTACATTGGGAACTAGAAGCTATTGAGAAATAACCAAAATCAGAGGAGATTTAAAAGAAATTGAGACCAAAAAAAAAAAAAAATACAAAGGATTAGCAAAATGAAAAGCTGACTTTTTAAGATGAACAAAATTGATAGATCTCTAGCTAGATAAACCAAAAAACAAGAACGATTCAGAATTGAATCAGAATTGAAAAGGAGATATTGCAACTAATAGCACTGAAATACAATCCGAGACTACTATGAACATCTCTGTGCCCACATATTAGAAAACCCAGATGAAGGAGATACATTTCTAACATAGAGCCTCCTAAGCTTAAATCAGGAAGAAATAAAAATCCTAAACAGACCAATAACGAGTAGTGAGATTGAATCAGTAATAATAATACTAATAAAAAAAAAAACCCTCCTTTAAAAGAGCCCAGGACCAGATGGATTCATAGCCAAATTCTATCAAACATACCAAGAAGAACTGGTACCAATACTACTTAATTTTCTGAAAAAATTGAGAAAGAGGGATTTCTTCCTAATTCATTTTACTAAGCCAATATTACTGTGATACCAAAGCAGGAAAGGACACAATTTAAAAATACGAAAACTAGAATTCAATATTTCAGATAAGATATTTGTGCATAGATGCACAAATCCTTAATAAAATTCTAGCAAATTGAATCCAACAGCACATCAAAAAGATAATACATGTATACCATGATTGAGTGCATCTTTTTCCAGAGATGATGTCAACATATGCAAGTCAATAAATAAAGAATAAATAAATAAAATAAAATATCTGGAAAGCGACTCATTAAAAAAAAAATGCTCATTTTGATAGTTGCAGAAAGAGCATTTGATAAAATCCAGCATCACTTCATGATTAAAAACAACTTCAAAAACAAGGCATAGAGGAAACATACCTCAAAATAATTAAAGTCACATAACAAACTTGCATCTAACATCAAACTGAATGGGGAAAACTTGAGAGTATTTTCCCTAAGATCTAGAACAAGACAAGGATGCCCACCCTATTAAATGCAATCAGGCAAAAGAAAGAAATATAGAAGATCCAAAGTGGAAAAGAGGAAGTCAAAATATCTTTGTTTGCTGATGGATCTTACACCTAGAAAACCCTGAAGATTCCTCCAAAGAATTTTAGAATTGATACGTGAATTCAGTTAAATCTCAGGTTACAAAATGAAGATTCACAAATCAGTAGCATTTTTACATACCAATAAAAACTAAGCTGAGAACCAAATCAAGACCCCAATTTCATTTATAATAGTAGCAAAAGAAATTACTCAGGAATATATTTAGCCAAGGAGGTGAAAGATTTCAACAAAGAGAAGTATAAAACAATGATGAAGGAAATCATAGATGACACCAAAAAATGAAAAACATAACTCTGCTCATGGATTAGAAGAATCAACATTATTAAAATGGCCATACTACTCACAGCAGTCTCTAGATTCAGTGCAATTCCTATCAAAATACCAGTATCATTTTTCACATAATTAGACAAATGACTTTAAAATTAAGATGAAACAAACAAACAAAATCAAATAGCCAAAGCAATCTTAAGCATAAAGAAATCAAACTGAAGGCATCACCTTGCCTAACGTTAAACTATAGTGCAAGGCTATAGTAATCAAAATAGTGTGGTACTGTTATAAAAACTGACTCAGATCATTGGAACAAAAACCCAGAGAAAAATAAATGTGAATGGTTATACATGATCGGTGGGAATGTAAATTAATACAAACTTTATGGAAAATGGTATGGAGATTTCTCAAAGAACTAAATATAGATCTATCATTTAATCCAGCAATCCCACTACTGGATATCTACTCAAAGGAAAAGAATTCATTATATCAAAAAGATACCAAACCCATATGTTTATCACAGCACAATTCATAATATCAAAGGTATGGAGTCAATTTAAGTGTCCATTAACCAATGACAGATAAAGAAAATGTGATACACATACACACGTACCTTGGAATACTACTCAGTCACAAAAAAAAAATGAAATAATGTCTTATATAGCAACTTGGGTGGACCTGAAGGCTATTGTCCTAAGTAAAATAAATAGCTCAGGTTGGAAAATCAAATAGTACATATCCTCGCTTCTAAGTGGAAGCTAAGCTATGGGTTCACAGACGGAATGATAGACATTGGTGATTTCGAAAGCAGGAGGTAGGGTTTAGGGATGAAAAATGATCTAATGGGTATACTGTACACTATTCAGGTGAGGGGTACACAAAAAGCTGAAACTACACTACTATACATACAATATATCCATATAAAAACATTGCACTTGTACCCCCTAAATCTATTGAAATAAAAAATGTATTTGTATTGGTAAATGTCACAAATCACATATTCCACTTTGAAGTGATATTTCAGATGGAAATGCTTACCTTGGTCACCCCAAAATGGTGAGATCTGGCATGGAGAGAAGTGATGGTTCTGTTTGACATGGAGAATAAGCACCGATATGCAGTACTGACAAGCAAGGAAAGCAAAGGCAGGTGACGAATCATGTCTTGTGGCAGTTTCTCTGGGTTAGGCTCTCCCATACAAAGGCATGTTTCTACATTGGATGTTGCTTTAAATTCCAAATTTGTGGTAGATATTGATACATCCTAGCACGTGCTCCATGTGAAATTATTCACCACCTGAATGTATTTTCCATCAACTCAACTTTTTACATCATTGCACTCAGTCAATTTAGTTCTAATTTTTAATAAGTGACAACTTCCATATTTTTCATCTTAAATATACCCCATTTGATTTTTCAATTGCCATAATTCAGTTTTCAATACAAACTGTAGAAATCACCTTTAATCTATTAGAAGTTGCATATTTTTCCAGTCCTTATTTAAAAGAAATATTTTTCCTCTAATCAAAGGATGATGACTTCTGGTACCTTCAAGTAGCGCCTTCTGTGAATGTGATTTCTTATAAGTTTTTTTGAAAAATGTTATATAAGCAGTCTACTGGAGACCACAAACATTCCCCTCCAACATAGTGCAAATTATACTCAAGTTTCATAAGCAATCTACCTATTTAAATCATCCTGTGAAGAGTTTTGACAGTGGTTTGTCTATGGAATTCCAGCCTGAGCCATTTAAAGCAGATCAGTTGTATTAACTGTTCTGAAAAGACATTTGTCTTGACTACACTGGTTGAATATTTTAAGAAGAAAGCCATTTATTAAGCAGTAAACATCTTTATGAGTGTTGAAATTCATATGGAATTGTGACCACAGCCACTGAATGAGACCCTGGATACTTTGAAAGGCCATGGAACATCGCGCAATCTGGAGGTTGAGATGTGCTACTCAAAATGCTTATGGACCTTATATTTTAGATGAATGGAGCTGATGAACAATATTTTAGATGAAAACAAATATTTCTGCATTATTGTATGTTATTAAAGTTTTTAACATTCTGCATTATAAACACATGATTGATGCAACTTGGGTAATGGGTTCATAACTTGATCCACTGAAAAGCTACATCTCCAAAACAAAAATGAGAGCTATTACCAGATGGATGTGAATGAAGGCTGGGAAGGCAACAAAACAAAATTGTCCAGTTCTTTTTATTTATTTTGCCTATTCTTTACATCAGAGCCAATGAGCTATATTTTTAGAAAACAATGGCCTGTCCCCATAACTGCTGGTTATTTGAGATGCCTGAGCTCTTCTTTTGTTCCTTCTTTTTTTCCTTTTTTCTTTCTTTTCCTTTCCTTTCCTTCTTCCTTCCCTCCATTGTTCCTTCTTCCCTAACTCCTTCCTTTCCCTACCTCCCTTCCAACAGGATCACACTGTCATTCCATAGTACAATCCTAAATAGGCAGACTCAGTTCAAGTTAACAATTGAGACGTGAATCCCACAACAAATCACTTATCAGAACTTTCTCAGTTTTGTAGCTTGCTCTAAGGTCATTTAGTTACTCTGTGCAGAATTCCATTATTCCTTCTCTAAGATACAATAAAATAGAAAATGGTTTCAAAATTTAAGAACAGATTTTTTCCAATTTCAAGTATTCTCCGAGAATTTTTCTTAAAACTCTGTATTCTGCAGTAATAAAACCATTATAGAGTCAGGAAAGTAGTTTTAACAGAAAAACTTATAGAAATCATCTAGGGTGTTGAGTTTGTTTCTTGCAGTCAGGGTTGCTCTTTTTTATTGAACAAAGACATATTTCTTGTGACTAAAGGTGGTCCAAATTTATATAATGGCATTAAGAATGTGTATTTTAAGATGGCTTCCATCCACATTAGGACTTTTGTGTTTGCCAGGCAAACAAGTTAGAGAACTTCTGTAATGTTGTGGAAATATTGTTGTGGTTGTGGTTAGGTTCATGTTACCCTTGCCCACCATTTTTTAGTCCTTTATCAATCTCATAAGAGAAATTTTTTCTGGTTTTCTTTTTACTTGCTTCTGAAAATCATTGGCCAAAAAGCCAACTGATAATATATATTTCTTATATATTGTCTGAATTTGCGATATTATCAGAAGATACTACATGTGCAGAGTGTGGGATTTTCTGTGATTATATAACACTCATGCAATAGAATTCTTTCAAAGAGAACAGGATAAACTTAATTACAAGAGATTATTTTCTTTATATCCACGTGTATGTATAAAGGGATCATTTATACTCAAGTAATAAAGTCAATGGAGCTGATTTCAAATCATCTCTTTAAAATGAAAATGCCCATAGTGGGAGGGTGGTGTTTAATCAAAATTGTCAGTAAAACAAAATTCCTAAGAATATGGAATAATCTGAAATCAGACATAGTTGAAGATTTCAACATCCTTCTCTCAGTAATTGATGAACAACTCTACAAAAAAAAAAAAAATCAGGAAGGGTGTGGAAGAACTCAACAAGACCATCAACCCATAGGTACAAATGGACATTCCACTCAACAACAGTGGAGTAGACATTTTTCTCCAAGTATCCATGAGCTATATATCAAGATATTCTATATTCTGGGGAGTAAAACAAAATGAAACAAATTTAAAATAATTTAAATTACACAAAGTATGTTCTCTTACTATAATGAAATTAACCTAGATACCAGCAGCAGAAAGAGAATGACCATTTGGAAATTAAATAACACATTTCTAAATAGTCTATGGATCAAAAATAAATTCTCAAGAAAACTAAAAAAAATAGCCTGAATGCAGTGGCTCACACCTGTAATCCCAGCACTTTGGGTGGCCGAGGTGGGCAGATCACCAGAGCTCATGAGTTCAAGACCAGCCTGAGCTAGAGTGAGACCCCATCTCTAAAAATAGTTGAGCGTTGTGGTGGACTACTAGGGAGGCTACTAGGAAGGCTGAGGCAGGAGTCACTTGAACCCAAGAGTTAGAGGTTGCTTTGAGCTATGATGCTAGGGCACTCTACCAAGGGCAACGAAGTAAGATTCTATCTCAATAAATAAATAAATAAATAATGAATGGAATGAAATAAAAATGTAACATATCAGAATTTGTGGAATATAGCTAAAGCATTTTTTGGGGGGGAAACTTATAACATTAAATATTTACATTACAAAGGAGAGAATGCCTCAAATCAACAATCTACACTCCCTTCTGCAGAATCTAGAAAAAAGAAGAGCAAAATAAACTTGAAGCAAGCAGGAAAAAAAAAAACAATAAGAACAGAAATAAATGAAATTTTAAAGAGAAAACCAATGGAACAAAAAACTGTTTCTTTGAGATGGTCAATAAAATTGACAGCTATTTGATTAACAAGAAAGATAAGACTGACAAAGAGAAAAAGAGGCAGCACAAGTAACTCATATTAGGAATGAAACAGACCTCAACAACATCAAAATAATACAAAGAACTCTATATACATGAATTGGATAACTTGGAAGAAATGTGTCAATCTTCAAAAAAGAACAAGCTACCACAACTCACCAGATAAAAAATAGATATGCATAATTTGAAAAACTCTAAAACTAATAGGGAAATTCAATTCATAACTAAACAACCCATCATACTATGTATGTTT
Source organism: Otolemur garnettii (assembly GCF_000181295.1). NCBI lineage: Eukaryota > Metazoa > Chordata > Mammalia > Primates > Galagidae > Otolemur > Otolemur garnettii. The sequence goes on from NW_003852397.1 coordinate 26,430,153, forward strand.
AAAGAAGAATGAACACTAATTCTACACAATCTTTCCAGAAAATATAAGAGGAGGAAGTACTTCCAAATTAGTTTTATGAAGCTATTATTACCCTGATACCAACACAAGACAAATACAAAAGTAAAAATGCAGACCAATATCCTTCATGATTATAGACATAAAAATCGTTAACACAATATTAGTAAATATAATTCGCAATATATAAAAATAACAACACAATATGCCCAAGCAGGTTTTATTTCAGGGATGCAATGGTTGTTTCATATTTTAACATCAGTCAGTATAATTTACAATATTAGTAAATTTAAGAAGAAAAAGCTCATGATTACATCAATTGATGAAGAAAAACCATTAGACAAAAATTTGCCACCCACTTCTAACGAAAACTCTCTGAAAACTAGGTACAGAGGAAACATCTTCAACTTCATAAAGAGCATCTACAACTAACGTTATTCTAAATGGTAGAAAACTGAATTCCTTACTCTTATTCAAATAGTGTTGGAAGTTCTAGTGAGTGCAAGATGGCAATAAAAGAAGATTAAAAGCATACGGATCACAAGAAAAAAAGTAAAACTATCCCTACTTCAGATGGCCTAATTATCTATTTAGAAAATTTCAATGGCTCTACAAAGAACTACTAAATCTAGTAAGTGATTTCTGGAAGAGTGTAGGACATAAGATAAACATAAAGTAATTTTTTATACTAACAACCAACACATGAACACCACAATAAAAAACACAATACCATTTGTGATCAATCACAAAAATGAAAAGCTAAGGTATGAATCTAACAAGCATGTACAGGAACTTTTATACCAAAAAATATAAATGTGAATGAATATCTTCTTGGCCTTTTGACTAAGATTGGAAGACTCAACATAGTAAAAATGTCAATTTTCCCCAAATTGCTATATAGGTTTAACCCAGTTCCTACCAGAATCTCAGAAATTTCTTTTGTGTAGATAGAGACAAGCTTATTCTCAAGTTTTATGGAAAGGCAAAGGAACTGAAATAACTAAAGCAATTTTCAAAAAGAATAAAGTGGGAGTAATGACTTACCTGATTTCAAGACTTATATAGTCACAGTAACTAAGTGACATTGGTGGAGGGATATACACATAGATTGATGAAGTTGAAAAACAAATCCAGAAAGAGACCCATATAAGTATGCCCAACTACAAAGGCATAGAAGCAATGTGGCTGAGGAAAGAAAATTCGTAGTAAATGGTGATGGAGTGATTGTATATCCACAGGGGAAAAGAGCCGCAACGTAAATTTCACACCTTATACTATAAAATATAAGTCAAAATCAGTCATGGACTTAATTGTAAATTGTAAAAATATAAGTATTTTTAGAAAAATAAACATAAAAGAAAAAAATTCTCAGAGATCTAGGACTGGGCAAAGGAGTATCAGAAGTGACCCCAAAAGCATGATTTGAAAAGAAAAAATTGAGTTTCATCAAAATTTTTAAAACTTTGGCTCCGTAAAAGACCCTAGTAAGATGCTCAAAAGTTAGGTTACAGACTGGGAAAAAAATTTTCAAACCACATATTCAAAAAGAGATCAGTATTTAAATTATGTAAGAGATAAAAATTAAAAAAGAAAAACAATTCAGTTAGAAAATGCACAAAAGACATAAAAGGACGTCTCACTGAAGTGGATCTGTGGATAACAAACAAGTACATGATAGGATGTTCAACATCATTAGCTATTAGGGAAATGCAAATTAAAATCACTACAGGTTAGCCCTCCAGAGCTATCAAAATGGCTAAAATAAAAAAGAGTAACAAACCAAATGCTAGCAAAGATGTGGAGAAACTGCTGGTGTGAGTGAAACAATGCAGCTAATTTGGAAAACAGTTTAAAATTTAGGAAAAAAACTAAACATGTAACTATTATAAGATATAAAACAGCAATTGTACTTCATATGCAGAAAATTATGTTTGCACAAAAACCTGAATGTAAATATTTATAGCAGCTTTGTACTTAATATAAACTGGAAAGAGAAGAAAACAAACCACATGTCCTCCAATGGGTGAAAGGTTACTTTGTGGTATATCCCTATCACAGAATACAACTCACCAGCAAAATAAATGAGCTATTGATACACACAGCAACTTGATCTCCAAGAATTATGAGTTTAGAAAAAAGCCAAATCACAAAAGTCTACATATATTTTGTATAGGCCTGTAATATTTTTGAAATGATGTATTTGTAGAAATGGGGACCAGATTAACAACTGGCAGTATTTAAGGACTGAGTGAGGGGTGAAGGAAGAGGAGAGGAGGAGAATAGGATGGCTTTAAAAGTCAATATGAGAGATCCTCGGGGCGATGGAAATGTGCTGCATCTTCAGTGTTTTAATGCCAATATTCTGGATGTGATACTGTGCTATGAATATAGTTTTGCATAATGTTACCATTGGAGGAAACTGGATAAACTGTATATAGGATCTCTCTATTATATTCTTTGTAACTGCATACAAATAAATTAATCTAAAATAAAAAGTTTATTGTAAAATCTTTAGTAAAAGTTATGAAAATCAGGGTTATAATATCAAACTTCTATTAAAAACCTATTTTCAAATTTTGGAGTGAAAATTACACTACCTGGAGGAATCTGGAATGACAGTAATTTCCATCTACAATCATATTATTTCTTGCTGTTAGTTACTTCTTCCATCTTGCATTAGAGAAATTCTTCCCATGACGTTTAAAAAAGTTATTAACAGTGTGAGATAATATAGTGGCAGATTGTATATTTGTATTCAATCATTACACAATGATAAGTAGTTATGATTACACAATGGTATACTTTTGCACTAAATACCTCTATTACTCCTGTGAGGTTTGATAACAAAATTATGTTTTGGTCTATTTTTAAAAATGAAGAACTTAACCTCAATGATTTTCTAAATGTTTGAGAAAAAGCAGTTATCAGAAAGAGGTGAACATGAGTAATGTATGTGTGAGAGTGTTGACTAGGCATGAAACAATTTCCATACATAATACATCTTGTATTAGCAATGGTATTAAAAGTTTCCACTTAATTAGATTAAATAAATAAATTGATTAAGAAAAATATGATTCATTTTTCACCTTGTTTATTTGATAAACATTAAGTGAAAAATAGATATTACAAAGATTAACATTAAAACACCCACCATATCATAGATTTTCTTTTTTTTGCAGTTTTTTTTTTTTTTTGGCATTAAGTGAAAAATAGATATTACAAAGATTAACATTAAAACACCCACCATATCATAGATTTTCTTTTTTTTGCAGTTTTTTTTTTTTTTTTGGCTTGAACCTGCCATATGGGGCCGCACCCTACTCCTTTGAGCTACAGGCACCGCCCATATCATAGATTTTTTAGGACTTGATTTTCTCACTTTACAAAGGAAGTAGAGGTGTACTAAATCAGCAATAAGCAAATCTTATGGCACAAGGCTAAATCTCCACTTTTTTTTTTTTTTTTTTTCAGTTTTTGGCTGGGGCTGAGTTTGAACCTGCCACCTCCAGCATATGGGGCTAGCGCCCTATTCCTTTGAGCCACAGGTGCTGCCTCATCACACTTTTAACAATGGAAATTTTATCTTCTGAAAATCAGGAAATTCACTAACACTGGCTTAAGCAATCCTTCATTAAGTTACTGTCATTTGAGCATTTTAAAATGTTGGCCAATCTTCCAAAAACTTCATAAACAATACACATAGAGTAGCCAATTACAATGTTGTGGCTTGAAAACATTGGTTTTGAGAGCACTTCTGAAGATAATTTATTTTATAATCTTTGTGATAATTTTATGTGTTGATTTGATGGGCCATGGTGCCCAGATGTATGGCCCATGGGGGTATTTTTGGATGAGATTAACATTTTTAAATCAGTTGACTGAGAGTAAAGCAGATTGCCTTCCCTAAAATGGGTAGGCCCCATCTGATCAGCTGAAGGCCTGAAAAGACTGACCTCTCCCAAGCAAGGTAGACTTGTGCAGCAAAAGACCTTTGGACTTAAACAGCAACATCAACTCTTTTCTGGGTCTCTGGTCTGTTGGCTCACCCTACTGATTTTGAACCTGACAGCCACCACAATCACATGAGCCCACTCTAATCAATTGATCAATCAGTACACACACATGCACACATAATTTGTTCTGTTTTTTTCTGGAGAACTCTGACTAATACAACCTGCTTACTACCTACAGCAATGGTTTCTTCATAGTATGTTTAACTTAAAAACAATTTTTCTATTGAAAATAAATTAAATAGAAATCCTTATGCCCCACAGTCCTTCATCTCACATCATCTCTGACTTAGTCTATTGGCTCTCACTTCTTGCTCAGCAAATCCATTGGTGAATCTTCTTCTTCCTTGCAGAGCTGATTAAAGTGCACCACAGTACATCAGAGTCCCATGTGGGGTCAATGTGTCTGAGTTTTCCCTCTGTCAGAAGAGACTGTATTTGGCCATAGGGCTCAGATATTATATCAATAAGATTTCTCCACTGGAAATCCTGCATTCTACATGTATAATTAGAAATATAACATTCAGCTAGCTCTAAATGGGATGTGCAAATTATTGTTTAAGATGGTACAAGCAACTGAATGGTCAATATCTGAGACAATGCTGCTATTGTGGGAACAGAGGATTTTTATTTGTTTTGAAAAACATTGTTTTTGTCATAGTAATGATTTAATTGGTCAGGATGATGATAAAAAAAGCCACTTGAAGTTGTTTACAGTTAAGATTATAAAACGTATCCTTTGTCATAAAGTCAGGGCATAATAGCTGCCAAAATCTATCATTCAATATAGAAAATTATGTTTCCTGTCATAAAATTGTAGTACTGGAAGAAATAGTTTATTTCATTCAACTTCTCATTTTAGAGATGAGGAAATTAGAATCAAAGAGTTCAAAGTATATACTTTGTCAGACCCACCAAGTCTTAAGATAGAGGTGGGATGTACATCAATGGTTAAGCACAAACAGCACCAGAGGGCCCAAGGAAGTACCATAGCCTGGTGGCCTAGACTTCCATATCATCCATAATTCATAGTTATACTAAGCAATATCTCTCCATCAACATACAGAATGCCTCATAACAGCTGAAAAAAGAGGAAAAAAGCAAATTAACAGCTCAGTACATATATGCAAGGTAAAAATGGACTGGGGCTTCATTTCAGGTCTTCTCTGTGGTGGCCTTGAAAGACAGCAGTGGAGAAAAATCTCAATTGGCAGAGCTTCAGATGACACAGCAAACCATCTTCCTTTCATGGAAAAAGAATGGTACAATGTTAGACGATATACAAGTTCATGGGTGGCAAATAGTTTGGAGAAAAAAAAAATGAGAAGGTCAGGGACAGGAAGGTCTGGGGACATGGTACACGGATAGACGAAGGGGAGTAGATGTGAAGTGTGAAGATCTTTATGTTGCATGCCAACCTCCAAGGGAGAGCATCTACCCTGGAATATGCACTAAACTAGCCAGTAATCAGAGTGGACAAAGGGACAACTAGTCAATGTTAACCATCCTTTGTCATCAGAGACTTCTGTGTTTGGTCACATGAACAGAGTAAGGTGTCAGGGATGCAGGTTTTGCATGAGCCCCACCACATAAGCTCCTATTTACTGAGGCTGGTATGACTTCTGCCACTGACAAAAGAGCAGGCAACAGAGACACACAAGCCCCAAATATAACACCATCTCTTCAGGAGAGCAACCAGCTACCTGGTGGAAAGCTGAAGGCATTGGACTCCTTCAACGATGAAAGTGAATTAACACTTTTTGAATGGGTATGGGTTTGTCTTTCCTGTCAAAGAGCCTCAGATGGCACAGTTATCCATGGGATTACAGGTTACCCCAACAACATGAGACCCAGTAAAACATTTCATCAGACTAAGGCAGTAGTTCTTACCTAGGGGCAATTCCCTTTCTCCCATACTGCACTCCAAGACATTTGGTAATGTCTGGAGACGTTTTTAGTTGTCACAAATGGGAGGATATTACCGACATCTAGTGGCTAGAGGCCAGAGTTGCTGCTAAACATGCTGCAATGCGCAGAATAGTCCTCCCACCTGACCCCCCACCCCAGCCCAATAAATAATTATCTGGCCCCAAATGTCAATATGCCAGTGTTCAGAAACTCTGACCTAAGAAGAACCTCCTAATTGTTTTCTGTAGCAGCTGTATTAATTTACATTCCCCCCAAAATGTATAAGAGTTTCCTTTGGTCCACAGTCCTACCAACCCTCGCAATCTCTTGTCTTTTTGATAGTGTCCATCCTACTAGGTGTGTGATATGTCATTGTGGTTTTAGTATTCTTCTCTGATGATTGGTGAAGTTGAACTTCTTGGCCATTTCTATGTCTCTTTTGAGGAATGTCTATTCAGGTTCTTTGACCAGCTCTTAGTAAGATTGTTTTTTTGGCTGTTGAGTTGAGTTCTTTATATACTTCAAATATTAAACCCTTATCAGATATACAGTTCACAAACATTCTCTCCCATTTCATAGTTGTCTCATAGCTCTGTTGTTTTTATTCCTTTATTGTATAAGAGACTCAGTTTAAAGCAAAGGAAGTGCAACATTGGGTCCATGATCATGAACTCCACTGGTCCTTTCACAAACCATATTACCCAAAGCACCTTCCTTTGAAGAGTAGTAGAATATCATATAGAAAGTACAGGTGAGGGAAAAGCTTGAATATGATACCATACAAGGATAGGGAGTCATCTTCCATGATACAGAAGGTACTCAAATCAATGACCATTATATAGGCTGTGCCCCATTAGTTAGGTTAGAACATATGGTGCCCCATTAGTTTTAATACACGGTGCTGCGAACCAAGAATTGAAAATAAGATTGACTTGTAGAGAGTTTCTAATTTCTTTATCTGAAATCCTGATCTCTGTATGTTTAGTGGTCTTGGTTCTTAACATGGGGAATATCCCATCAGTAAAATATAACCTATGATTTTTACTTGTGGACTTCAGATTCCAAATGCCAGGGACCAAGATGCAAGAAGGAAGTACCATATTGTAGAAGTAATTGATCTGATCATCAGGAGAAAGACAGTTATGAAACATAAGGGACAGGGAGGGCATATTTGGTTCTTGTTTATATCTTGGTACTCCTTTGCCAAGTTTTGATTATAAATTAACAAATACAGTAGCAACAGTCTGAGAAGGGATTGACGACCAGGCATTTAGACAGAGATGTGGGTTTGAGTTGTTCCACTGGAAAAGTCACGAATACTAACCAGCACAGGGGTTAGCTGTGGAAGAAGAGAATTCAGAACAGGTGAAGAACAGGTGTTTTCTTCCTCTTGTGGAGGAAGAAAACAACAATTTATCACAATTGTAGCGTCAAGCCCAGCTGCATCAGTGAGAACTGATAGTTTTTCCTGTTAATCTTCCCCCTAAAGGGTTTACTTCAAGAAAGGGACCCATCAGAATCCTGGAGAAATGGCTCTCAGAACTGATGTGAAACCAGAAGCCCCCAGTTGTGCAAGAGTGGACAGTAGTGGATGCTGTGCCAAAATGCTCAGATTTTCCTTCTGGGGGAAAGGACTAATTCTCTCAACTTCCTGGGAGTATTGCTGTGAGCATTTGACCTAAAGCATTTGTTTAAGAAATACAAACTCATCTTGATCAGAGATCAGATTTACCTGGGCTTCACTGATGTTGCTCTTATTTATGTCAATATTAATCACCTTCAGGAAACCCGTAACTATAATTTGTTTGTCTAGTCGTTGTGCCAGGTTTCTATGTGTGTGTTTTTTTTTTATACTCTTCTTGTAAATTAGTTTATATCAGGGGAGAAACGTGCTGAAGTTAAAGGCTAATGTCACGTGCTAACTGAACAACAAATGGACCTTAACAACATAAGAGCCAGGCTAAAATTATTAGTCAAATTCTTTTCTTTATTGGCTGGACCCAAGATCTGAATATCACCATTCAACAAATAAACTTAGACTATTCCATTAAATGCAAAATGGAAATTAAATCCCTATAGAAAAACAATAAATCAGAAGAGAATAGATGTCATTGGTATAACTTCTTAAATATTTAATAAAATTTACCTATAGCTATCATTTTCCTTGAGGGAAAGTTTTTAATTATGAATTTTATTTATTTAATAGGACTATTCAATTTTTTCTTTCCTTTTGCCAGTTTAATTTATTAAGTTTCTCAATAGAAGTTTGTCTCTTTCATCTAATTCAGTGGTTCTCAACCTTCCTAATGCCACAATGTATTTTCACTGTTACAAAAAGGGGTTGTGACCCACAGGTTGAGAACCACTGATCTAATTGGTCATTTGACATAATTTTCATAAAACTGACTACAGTATTTAATCTTTCCTTCCTTCTTATATACGAAATTTTCATCTGGTATTATTTCTTTTGAGCCAAAAGTACTTCCTCTACTTGTTATTGTCATGCATATCTGCTGATCAATACTTTTCAGGGTTAACAACTTCTATATTTCTCTTTCATTAGTTTAATAATGTTACCTCCTGATTTTCATGGCTTATGATACGGGGCCAGCCTTATTTCTTATTATTGACCAACTGTGTTTAATGTGTAATATGTCTTTTTTCCCCTTCTTGTTTTGTTGCTGTTCTTTTAAATTGTGGTTTACAGTAGTTCCACTTGTTTGGTTGTGCCCAGATCCTTGTAATTATGTGTACATTTAAGTTCAAATTTTCTAATTGAGTTTTTAAAAATAATGTTCCTGTCCCATACTCTTTCTTCTCTCTTTCTAAAACTGCAATTACACAGATATATAGTATGTTTGTTACTATTCCATAGGTCACCAATAATCTGTATTAGAATTTTAAAGTTATTTTCATGTCAAATTTAATAGAATCATTAATTCTGATAGCAAATTTTAAAAAATCAAAAGTAAGCAGTATCAACAATTCATAACATATCTGTAAGAATGGTGGTTAGGTCTGGTATCTTCTAATCTAAAACTTATTCCTCACTTTCTTTTTTATGTCTTATTGTGTTGACAGTGACTTAGAGTTTACATCGATTAATCACAATTAAGCCTCCTTGTCTTTGATCTATCTTAAGGGAAAAATCTGTAAACTTTCACAATCAAGAAGGCTACTTATTAGGGTTATTGAAAAATATCTTCAATTGATTTTGAGTTTCCAAATTTTGAATATTTTTCTATTTTAAAGTAGATTGTAAAATTTACTATTTTCCCCTAACTATCGGGGGAAAATTAGGAGAATAACCATTAATGCTATTTCTAAGAATTTTAAATTGTCTCCATTTCTGTCCACATGTATAATTTCATTTCTCTGTTCCTTCTAAGTCAGGTTAGCCATGTGATCTGCTTTGGCTTATGAAATGTGAGCAAAAAATTTCAGAGCCAGAGTGGTACAGTTCACCAATTTCCCTTTCTCTGACACAGTGATTGTGTAAATTCATGCAGAGAGGGCACTTCAATCTTCCTGGATCCCCTTTTGACTAGGATGAGCAGTCTCCTTGGCAATGTTCACTGGTTGGGTAACACGAAGTGACAAAATTTAATTCTCATCATGGGAAATCACTCAGATATTAGAGTCATTTATTTCTGGAGAATAATCTAACCTGTCCTTTCTTTTTCTTTTTATTCCAAATCATTCTTTTACTAAGTCTCTTGTTCTTGATCATAACATATTAGTTATTAACATTTTTTTATTCCAAAGCTTTAAGTTTTATTTTGCAAATACTTTTGTCGGTAATACATAACCTGAATTTAACATACTTTGTATTTCTAATAGGTAAACCCAAGTAGGCAACTCAGCCTTGAGGATATTTTCATTAAAAAACATTTCTTTCTAGGAGTAAAATGTGTAAAAGAAAATAAGTGAACATATAGTCTCTGTCCTCTGGGAATAATAGTGAAAGTTTATTAGAAGACATTAAATAAGTTACCAAAGACAATTTTACATGGGCCACGTGAGCTTAGGAAAAAGAAAATCTTTCTAGATAGAATATTCCAGAAAGGCTTCATAAATTAGGTGACATTTAATTTGTACTTAAAAGATGAACACAATAATGATGAAAAAGGTATAGGCAGGGTTTATGAACTAAATAGACTGAGAAAATCTAAGCAAGATGTATCAAAGGGTCAGTAAGTTACATAGTTTGGCTTATTTTAATAGCAGAGTTAACTTATAGAAGTATGAATTTGATCCTATAGGCATAAAACATTTTTGAATAGGGGAGAGATTTTATGATTTTAGGAAGATGATTAATACTGCCATTACATTTAGAATAAATTGTAAGAGATGGGTAGTAGAGGTCAAGAGAAGTTTGGAAGAGAGAGGACACAGGAAAGAACAGCTTTCACTTTTATTGAGCTACATGGTTTGCAGATATTTTCACCTAAGACTTAGCATTTGAAAACCTAACAGTCTTCATTTGTGTGTACTGCAAGCTATGTAAATAGAGTCTATAACTAGATACACCTCCTTGGATAACCACCTCAAATGCAGTATTTTATGTTATTGAACACTGACTCAGTAAGCTCATGTTCAACACTAAAACCAAAAGTGAAAACCCAGATGCCTAGGGAAAGAAAAGTTGGCAGTACAAACTCTGGGAGCGGGGTAGGGTTTTTCCTGGCCTTCTGTTGCACAATAGGCAATTGTGATTCAGGTGTATTTGTTTATTCTGGTAGAAAAAAATCTTCCAACTAAAACAAAAGTGCCATTATAAAGAGCTAGACAAAATCAACAACACCCTACTTTGCCATGTCTTGCGTGACTGTAAAGGGGTCACATTCAGCGATGGTTGATCAGACTTCCTTTGTCTCCTTTTTAAAAGGCATTTTGCAAATTGTAATACTTCTTCATGTTCTAATGCATCGCTTGTTCAGGGGAGAGGTTGGATGTCAAGCATGTGGGAAGGAGGCGGGCCTAGGGCTTTCTAAAGTGGTCACTTCAATAGTCATTTCATAATATGTTTGTCGGCATGTCTTTCTTCCAGTTCTGGTTTTGTTACTCTCTCTGTTTTCAGTGTAAACACTAGTACAAAGTGAGCTATCTTCCTTCTGCTCAAAATAACTACTTATTTGAGTAAAATTTATAATGTCGGATTCTACTTTTAGCCAGGAAATGCAAACAAAGCTCGGAGACTGCGTGTTCCCTGACCCCAAATTCATTCCATGTTGCTATAGCATCACCCCTGAGAAAATAGGCTTGCCTGTTTTCCTCCCCATAGACACACTCAATGGGCTTTTGTCAGCTCTTGAATTATAGCATTAAAATTTAAACAGTAGGGATTTAATGGAGGATTATTATGACACCCCAGTGCATTCTTTGTGTTGCCATTAGCAACAATCCCAAGGATGAAATAAAATAATTGTTTTAAGAGGTGATGTTTTCCTAAAAGATGAAGGCTCTACCTTATATTCTCGGAGTTTTATAAACTGAGCTGCATGTGTTACTATTAACAAGAGTAGAGTACTGGTAGCGGATCATATCAATCCAATGAGTTAAGGAGCATTTTTCCCTTTTAGTTAGATTAATCGACAAAGGCAAGAGATATTTTCACAGGCCCCCAAAAGATGAGCTTCAATCTGCTGCTCCCCCATGCATTCTCCACTGTCTGGAAGATGTGCAAAGGCGATGGGACAAGGTTCTCCATATCAAATCCTTCAAAGTGCTGATAGGATAAAAGAATCCCAACCCAAAGCACCGGAGCGATGTCTGTCTGTATGATATGGTAATGACTGAGGCTATTTTCCAGATAGGATTCTGGGAGAAACTCAGATATTGAAACTCAGTGAATGGAACTGAGAATTTCTTGTTGTAATACTGTTTCTTTGATTAGTTATAACTTTGTTTCTAAGAAGACATCCAAATAAATGGTAAAGCAAGATATTTAAATTTGTGTTTGATTATATTATTAGAGAAACTTTCTTATAGTTATTTGACATCTAGATTTATTTTTCCTGCCAGTGATTTGCCTTTGTAGCTGTATGTCCTTTATATCTCTGTCCTATTTTAATGTGAATATGCAGGTTTCTGTTGGGGATTGTATTTTTCATTTAAGTGATAAGACTCACAACAATTTATATTGCTCTTCCCAGCTACCATAATATGGATATATCTTTCCTTTTCCAAATTTTTGCCAGATAACTATTTCCAAAATATTTTTAATTGTTTTCTCTTGAAGTAAATGCAAGTCTACTCTAGAAATAATACAAAATCAGTAATAGGCCCTAAATAAATAGATAATCCTTTGTATTTTTTTTTTTTTTTGCAGTGTTTGGCTAGGGCTAGGTTTGAACCCACCACCTCTGGTATATGGGGTCGACGCCCTACTCCTTTGAGCCACAAGCACCACCCAGTCCTTTGTATTTTTAACACCCATAGATAATATTTCTCTACCTAAGCATGAGTCTTCATATATAACAGTGAAAATAAGTCTTATATTCACCAAAGGCATCTAGAGTTCACCCGTACTTTCTATAAAGGCAAACCTAACACCAGTTTCTTATATTTCCCTTCAGAAGAGTCCATGCAAACGTATTTGCATGTGCCATTTTTATGAGAAAGAGATAAATTTTACATATTTCAGATGCTTTCTTTTTCATGTAATAATAAATCTTGAAATCAGTGTAAATTCCAGAATGTGCCAGGAGAAACATAGAGGTTAGAGTCTTGTGGGCTAAAGAGTTGGGGGTTTGAAGAAGAAGACTAAGGAGCTTGCCATAAAGTTGCCTTCTGCTAATCAATCACACTGTTAGTCATTAGGTTGTACGTCACTGGTCAAAATGACCCAGGTAATGAAACACGTATTTGTTCACATCTTACACAGTGCTGAGAAAATAGCCCAGTTCATCAAAGCAAAAATGGTTAACATTATTTTTATTCATACAGTTCATCAGTTTGTCATGGCTCATGTGAAATGACAGGTAATTTCTCTGCTAAGTTCCTAAATGAGAGATTTTTAGTTAATTTCCTATCATTTTCTGTCAAAAATAATGTTGCACTAAACATTCTTGATATTATGACTTTATGCACACGTAGGGATGTGCTTGTGTTCCAAATCACTTAGAAAGTGAATGATTTAGGTCAAAACAATATACACGGATGTTCACATCAGTGAGATAGACCAGATGTTGAGGAGAACCACTGTGGGTTGAGGTCCCCCTTGAGCCAGTGGCATAGCTTTGGGAAGCGATGTGAGGAACAAAGTTTCTACCAGGAGACTAGCTGCCTCTTCTCATGTAAAGCTGAGATGCTGTTGGGGCCAGGCTGAACCTGATCTTGAATACATCATTTTAAATTTTTATTTTAGATCAATTCTCATTCTGTCACCCTGGGGTTTAGTGCTATGGTGTCATTATAACTCACAGTAATCTCAAACTCAGGCTGAAGCCATCTTCATACCTCAGCTTCCCAAGTAGGTGGGACTTCAGGGACTTCACAACACCTGGTTAATTTTTCTGTTTTTAGTAAAGATGGGGTCTTGCTCTTGCTCAGGCTGGTCTCAAAATCCTGAGCTCAAGCAATCCACCAGCCTCAGCCTCCCAGAGTGCTAGGATTATAGGTGTGAGCCACTGCACCAGGCCAATATCATTTTAATTTGACAAGGGAGGCTTGTTGGGCTCATCTCAGTTTGCTAGGCTTTGAGTTACAACTGCAATTTGTTGGATTTTTTTTTTTTTTTTTTTTTTTTGAGACAGAGCCTCAAGCTATC
>NW_003852397.1:26444013-26516836 GCF_000181295.1 Otolemur garnettii
AGCCATTATTGTTGTTTGGCGGGTCCGGGCTGGATTCGAACCCACCACCTTAGGTGTATGTGGCTGGCGTCTTAGCCGCTTGAGCCACAGGCACGGAGCCTACAACTGCAATTTGTAACCAAAACTTGAGTTCAGAGGTGCATTACGGTTGTGTCTTCCACTATACTTTTCTGTGTTCAACTCCTCCATGAGTGGAAGAATCCCCTTGGTACTTTTGAAATGAGAAAGAACATTTAGGTGTAGAAGCTGCAACACCAGCAAGTTGAACTGGTCCAAATCACTCAACCTACAGTTACATTAGCTTTCTTTCCCTGTTTGAACTCAACCCAAACCCCATTTACAGAACCTGGTGCCCACTCCCCTTATGGGACTGGGTAAGATGGTGACGTGGGCAGTCGTATCCAACAGAGTTTCCCAGTATAATAAACTTGATGCATATGATATCGGGCCTTTGGGGGAGACAGGAAGATCCATAAAGCAGCTGAAGTCAGAGCAGAACTGAAGAAGGTACTAAGAAGGTAATGAAGGAGAGAGGGGCTCTGTTCCAGTAAGGCATTGCATTCAATTTGAGCAGGTTTGAGCAGGTACCAGCTTTAGCTCAACTAAAAGAACTTCTAATGATTTTGGTCAGCCTAAACCTTTATGGGCTGACATCATTCCTGACATCATTTATTTCTGTTCTGGAGACTCTTTGGCTCCTCAGCCCACAGCCTCATTGCCTTTTGCCCAGGACAGTAAGGCTTGCTGCCCCGTTGTCATAGTAGCATTTGCTCACCAACCCTCACAGAGGGAAGTGAGCTATAACCAAGGCACCACTGGGGCAGCTTGTTTCAGTCCTGTCTCTCATAGCTTAACTTCTAAATACTCATTAACAAGAAGAGCATCAGGAGACCCTTACTACGTTCCCTTCCTCTTGCCCAGCATTTGCTACCAGACCCCAGAGAGTTTTGTCATATTTCCAAAGCTGGCCTGCCCAAAGGACTCTTGCCCTTTTTCTTCCTGAAAGCCATGTCTAAGTCAGCATTCCATCACTGGTACCAAAACTATTAAGAACTGTGAAGGATCTGATGTATTCTCTAACGTGTAAGCTAACCAGTCAGTCTGCCACTATTTTATGGTTGTAAAACATGATGCAAGCCTCCGAAGTCAAAGACAAGGGACTTTGTTACTCACAGCGTGGTAAGCAGCATGATTGCCAGCCTATTCTGAAAGCCCCCTTTGCATCCAAGCCTTATTAACATGACCCAAACAAACCCAGATGTAGCCTACACATGCAGTGGTTTGCATTCCAGAGGAGGAAGCCTCTATATAGAGAATGTGAATATTTTATAACAAGCAGTAGTGTGTCTTTCCTTTGCTCCAGATGGAGACATGATCTTCATTATAGTAGACAGCAAGCATGCCTGTCTTTTTTTCTAGGTGGAGACACTATCTCTGTCATTCAAGGTTATTTATTGCTTTCATATAAACATCCCTAAATGGGTAGAGAGAAGAAAAAATAGTGCCTTTGTCCTCAGGATGTATCAAAACGTGAGCGACTCATGGAGAATTGTCTCCAAACGCATTCTATGGTTTGAATGTACTTAAATACATTTGACTACTCCCTCTGCCCCACCTCACCATTGGCAGGCATTATTTAATTAAAAACTCATACTAGCTAATGGACTAATCCTTATGTTGTGTTTATTTCTATTGGATAATTTACCATATGGAACTATTAAATGGAAATGAACATGTTTAATGTTAATATACTTTGCAAGTTTGCTCTACCAAGAAGCAGTTAAAATTAACATTCCAAACAGAAGAGTCCAAGAGTTATTTACTTCCAAATGTGAAAAAAATAAATAATAAACCTCTATTCTTTAATTTATTTTTTCCTAGGAAAGTAACTGAAGGCAGAGTGTAATAAAACACCTTAAATTCATGTATAACAGAAGACATTATTTTTTAATATCTTGAAAAAACACAGCTCTTAAATAGCCAGTGTATCTTATCAGAAAGATAAAACAAAGGCCAGGAAATATTTTCATGCTCATTTCCATAAAATTTAAGCTACATCTACACATAATCTGTATCCTTTCATCATGAAATTTGTTACCCAAGTTTATTCAAAAAGGAGGATGAATTTTTTTGTGTGTTATTAAAAGACTTCAATGAGTTTTTTACTTATAAAATTTGTGATGTTTTAAAATCAGAAAGTACATTTATTACTGTTTTTGGTTAAGCACTCTATATGCTTGATTTTATTTGTGTTCTCTTGTATGAGATCAAGATTACTCACCAGTGTTGAAATGATTAACTTTAAAACATCACTGATTTGTTGTGTAACTTCCATGGTAGTAGTTTGAATTGACTTTGTAGCATCAAAAACCCACCAAGAACCTTTGTTAAATTTTCTACTACTATACAATCTAGTTTATATTATATAATGTTTTATACTATACACTCCCAATAAACCTTGTTATTTAATATATTCAGTTCTAACAAATGATAACTATTCAAGCTTTTCTCCCTTAGCAGAATCTGAGTCAGCTCTGGATGTTACTACTTGTAAATTTCTAGTCATATTTATGGAATGAGAAACAGTATTTTACTGTATTAATTTTTTGGAGGAAATTAAAGATCTTAGGATCTTTATTTATGTCAGTCAAATACAAATAACCCTTGATCATAGATCACAGCAAAAGGAAACTGATGGTCGTTAATGAGTCAGTAGTGTCAACTAACAATAGATTTGAATCTCAAGGACTGTAGATATTGGAGTTTTTAGATGTGGGACCTACCTAAGCACTATTTTTACAAAAGATAAAATTTTTTTACACTATCAAAAAAATGTGATTTATTTGTGATTTAAATAAAACACAACGTTTTTAGCATGAAAATATAATCTTTAAACTTAAATTAGTGGATGATCAGCTTAACACAAAGACTCAGTAAAAAAACTGAAAATTTCATAATGAAGAAGAATGAAAAATGCAGCACAAAGAAAGAATAAAATAAAAATTACTAAAGTGTATTTCAGACACAGGGAATGTAGAATACAAGAATGAAACTTTGTATGATTTATTGGAGTCTGAGGGGAAGAGAATAGGGATTATAAATAGAGCCAAATTTTGAAAAGATAACAACAAAGAATTTTTCAGAAATAATGGAAGGTAAGAATCTATAGCTAAAAGGAGCACCAAATGGGATAAACAAAAACATATCTTCAACTCTGCCCTTTCTACTAAAGACAAAGAACAGCTCTTAAAAGTAGACTGAGAGAATAAGCCAATCTCCTAAAAACAATCAATTGAACAAACAGTAGATGTGTCAACAGCGGCAACAGAAGCCAGGACACAGTGAAATGATAAAATTGTCAGCCTAGAACTGTATAATAAATCAAATCCTCTTTCCGTAATAAAAACAAATAAAAATATGTATTCATAAATAAGAACTGAAAACTTTTGGCATTAGCAAAACTGCAGTAAAGTAATTTCTCAGATATGTTTGTCAACATAGAAGAAAATGACTCCAAAAAGAAAATAGAAGATGTATAAAAGCAAAAAAACTGAAAAAAATTAGGTCCCAAATAGGAAAACAAATGGTGAATTGTTTTAAAAAAATAAAAACAAACAAACAAAAAAAAAAAAAACCATGGGGGAGGGAGAAAGAATCAAACAAATAAAATTAGGAATGGAAAAGAAAACTTAACTAAAGATAGGGCAGAAATTAAAAAGATAACATCAGAATACAATGAAACTTGAAATTTGCATGGAGGGAAATTAGAAGTTCCTGGGGAAAAAAATAATATAATAAAACAATCATGTAGCACTAAGATTAACTTTATAATGATAATAAGATTAAGAATAATCTTAAGACAATTTAAAATTTAACTAGTAAATTTTTATTTTGTTTTATTTTATTTTATTTTTTTTTACCAGCTTAGAAAAGTTTAATGACTAAGAACATCGGACATGTGGAAGCCAGTTCTTACAGTGCTCAATACCTCCCTTACTGGACCATCAGTTCTATAATGCCGCAGTAGATTATTTAAAAACCTGTACAAAGCCAATACCATGCCCAGACAATTTCAAAGAAAAGGTTTTACTAAACTTTCTTCTACTAAACTATTCCAGTCTTGTACAGATTCTTCTAGACCAGCAGTTCTCAACCTGTGGGTTGCAACCACTTTGTCCATTTGTAACAACGCGGCAATTAGGAAGGTTGAGAACCACTGTTCTAAACAATAAAAATAGAAGTAAAAGAACCCCATTATGATCTTAATAACAAAAGTAGGTATATTAGTTTTCCATTGCTGCTCTAACAAATCACCCACAAACTTAGTTGCATAAAACAACACACATTTATATACACTTCTAAAGGTCAAAATTCTGACATAAACTTCACCAGACTAAGATCAAGATATTAGCAAAGCTGAGCTATCTTCTTTCCTGGGTCTTAAGGTAGAATTGTATTTTAGAGGCTCCCCACATTCCTTGGGTCCTGGCCTTCCTTCTTCATCTTCAAAGATGGCTGAGTCTTCAGATTACATTTCTCTGGTTCTCCCCTGCTGAAAATTGATGTTTAATTACATTGCTATCACCTAGGGGTGCTAACTCCAACCAAAGCTGGAAAGTTTTATAATGACTCAATACCCAATTTTATATATACAGTAGAACCTCTAAAGTTGACCACTTCCCTACATTGACCACTTCCTTAGTTGACCTAATTTTCATAGACCAGACATGTACCACATTTATTCAGTGTAAGATTGACCTCTATATATTGACCATCTCATAAGTTGTTGACCGCTTGGACTATGACATACTATATTAATTTACCCTCTATACTTGGCCAGTTGAGTCCACTGTACACCAAATGGTAGAAGATGTGGGCTTTGCCCCTTAGTAGTGTTATTTTTTCTCTAGTATAAGTTCTTTTGTGCATGGTTTATTATTACCACACGTTGGATTAAGCCTAATATCCTATTATTTATTATGTGTTGTGAAAGATTGTTTTCAATCTGAAGGACTGGTCTGAATTGTCAGTACATCCTACAATTATTGAAACATTTTACAGTTAGTTAAAATATAATGGCCCAAAGGAAAGAACTCAAAGAGCTGACATTGAAGGAAAAATTGATCTTCTACATTTTCTGGAAAGCAGCAGACAAAGAAAGATGGCAGAACATTTCAGTTTTAGCAAGACCACAGTTAGCAATATCCAAAAACATAAACACGAGTACTTGGAGAAATTTGGTAAAGAAACAGAGATCTACAGTGGAAAATGGAGGAAAACTTCCCTCTATGAAGTCAATGAGGACACAATAAGCTGGTTCAAACAAATGATAGTAGTTAATGTCCAAATCCCCAGGCCAATGTCCAAGAACTTGCTAAAAATCTCACATAGAAATTTCAGGGTGGCAGATTTCCAAGCATCAAGTTATTGGCTTAAGAAATTTATCTCATCTGTGACATGAGATCTCTCCGAAAGTCTTGTGTGATGAATGTAATGAAGTTGCAATGAAAGTTGTGGAATAGTTCATCAAAAAGTTCCCAGATTTCGCCAGAGACTTCAAAGATGATGCCATCTTTAATGCTGAGAACTGCAGACTCTTTATCAGGGTGATGTCTGACAGAAGCCTCATCCTGAAGGATGACAAATGTAAGGGCAGAAAACTTTCCAAAGACCATTTCACAATTCTGCTTCGCTAGCTCAACTGGAGAGAAACTAAATCCCTTGGTGATTGGTGAATTGACAAAACTATGTGCATTCAAGAACCCAAGACCTGAAGACCCCCCCATCACTCAGAGATCAAACAAATGGCACATGGATGACTGGTATCCTATCTGATGAGTAGAGAAAGGGTATTAACCAAGAAATGAAGAAAAAATAGTCTATTCTACTGACTATAGACAACTGTCATGGCCACCAGCAAGTGAATCATCTCATAAATGTAACAATGAAATTTCTGCCTCCAAATATGACCTCAAAAATCCAACCTCACAAAGCATCATCAAAACATTTAAAATGCACTACCAAGCCCTCCTCCTTACTTACACACATCTGTGTTCCATCTGTGGCTGCAATTTTGCTGTATCAGTTAATGCTCTGGATACTGTCCTCTGGATCAGTTCTTCAAATAATGTTCAGCCAGAAACAATGCAGAAGGGTTTCAAGAAAGTTGGATTTGTCACAACCCAAGAGTATGGTTTTTTTGCCACATCAGATAGTCTCCCATGGTAGAATTCAAAGGAGTAGATTTTGAAGGTTTTGTGGCAATGGATGATGAGGTGGTGACCTACAATGAACCTGACCTAGTGGTATTGACTGAAGTGCAGACCAGCATAAAAGTGCATGAAGCAGCTGATGAAGTGGAAGAAGCAAGTGAGGATGACACAGAAACTGCAGAGACTCCCACTGCCTTTGATAATGCAGCTGACTTTATTTGCTGTGGAAAAATGCCCAGGTATGGTGAGTGATATAGCCAGCATTGAGAGTGCTCTCTCCAATTATATCTGTAATAGAAATAAGAAACAGACCAAGATTGACTCTTTCCTGAAACAAGATTGAACAATCAGAAAATAGTAAATGTACTCATTTTGTGTGATACTATATATATTATTTTGATTGTCTGATTTCCTATGATATTCTCTAATAAAAGCTATACAAGAAAATGAAGTACATGTATGTGTCAGTACAGTAGGCCTGGGTCCTTATGTAGATCACCTCCGTATCTTGACCAGTTTTTTAGTGTCCCTTGGATAGTCAACTTACAGAGCTTCTAGTGTGCAACTCATGGTTAATTGTGAGGCCTTCACATACCATTTGTTACATAATTACTATTCAACACACAGGCAGTAAAGTAAGGTGGAGGGATGGTGAGGTACCACAGTGATAGCTCAGGAGACTAATGCTCCAACATACCATTTGAAGGGTCCAGGGGTCCTTCAGACAATGTCATCTGAGGGTCATTGTTTCTTTGGGCAGAGTCTCCTGGGGCAGTCACCAAAGGCTAGAAAAGGCCTCAGAGTTCTTGCTGACAGATCTTCCCAGGGCATCTGATTTTGTGATCCTTCACAAAAGGAGGGTCTATTCTCATGATCTCAGCTACCTTTCACTTTCTACTGATTTGTTTTAAGTCTTGAGTGGTACTGGACAATAGCAGGTGTTATCACCTCAGTCCATTATCCATGTGTTTCTCTCTTAGAACAGTGCCACTTGACATGTGTGACTCCATTTTGAGACAAGAAGATAACAAATTATTATGATATATCAGAAGTACTCTGTGCTTTTCAGAAGGATGTGATTAGATTGAGTCCACCTGGATATTTCAGAATAACCTCTCAATCTCAAGGTCCTTAACATGATAATCATATCAGCAAAGACCCCTTTTCTAAGGAACACAGTCTGTTCCCAGTTTCCAGAGATTAGAATGTGGACATCTTTTGTGGGGCCACTATTCTGCCTATCACAATCAACTAGCAAATGTGAGAAAGGAAATTTAAAGGGCATGAACATATATGCAAATTTCCTAAAGTCTGAGAAAAGAATACTTTGGAAATCTTAGTCTATGATCATATTATGATCAAGAAATTCAGCAATGTTAAATAGTATTAGCAGATCTAATACTGTATTGAGAGAAAAATGAAAACATGTTATCATCTCAACAGATACAGAAAACAATAGCTAAAATTCAACAATTATTTGTGATCCTTTTTTTTTTTTTGAGACAGAGCCTCAAGCTATCCCCCTAGGTAGAGTGCCGTGGCTTCACACCTTAGGTGTATGTGGCTGGGGCCTTAGCCACTTGAGCCACAGGCATTGAGCCAATTATTTGTGATCTTAAAATTATTCTTAGTGGACAAGAAATAAAGAGAATTTTCATACTCTGATAAAAAGGATCAATAGAAAATGTACATTAAACTCAGTGTTTGAGGCAAAATATTAAATACTGGTTTCCTTCTTTTTTCTTTTTTAAATTTCACATTAATATGTGAGTACAAATGATTAGGTTACGTTCTTTGCATTTCTTAGGTAAAGTTGAAGTTGTAGTTAGTTAAGCCCTTTACCCAGGGGATGTGTTGTATGCCCTTACATTATGCACCTTAGATGAGAGATTACCAATCAAAAAGTACTTCCTTTCAAATCAGAAACAAGATCACTCCCTTTTAACATGGAGTTCTAAGAGGGTAAAATAAGGCAAAATGAAAAAGAAGTTCTGCAGTTTGGGAAAAAAACTAAAATCTTCATAATAACAAAAAACTCTGATAATGAATACATGCCACAAATAAGATAATGTATCTAGGTGCTAAAAAAAAAAATAATATACAGAAAATGACAAAAGATTACATATGATATGATTCATTTCATAAGACTCAAAAAAAAAAAGAAAAATTACGCTATAGCCTGTTAAGGAATGCATTTTGAAAAACAAACAAACCAAAAAAGCAAAGAAACCATAACTACCATAAACACGATATTAAAGAAAGTGGTTACTTTGGGAATAGAGAGATGAAATATAGAGAAATATATAAGTATTCCCAGGTAGTTCCAAAATTATTGGTAGTACTCCAGTTCCTAAATCTAGAAATGGTTCATTCTTATTTATTTTATCATTATGTCTTATAACATACATATATATATTTTACATATATGTGTATTTTATGTATATATTATATAATGAAATCTTAGACGTTATGTGTTGTAAATAAGAGAAATTATACCTTACAATGAAATAGAACACAACAGCTGTAATGTTCTTACAATCAGTAATTACCATGGCTAATATATCAGTGTATTCTATTTTGATATACAAACACACACACATTTTCTTTTCTTTTTTTTTGAGATGGAGCCTCAAGCTATCCCCCTGGGTAGAGTACCATGGCATCACAGCTCACAGCAACCTCCAACTCCTGGGCTCAAGTGAGTCTCCTGCCTCAGCCTCCCAAGTAGCTGGGACTACAGCCGCCCGCCACAACCCCTGGCCATTTTTTGGTTGCAGCCATCATTGTTGTTTGGCGGGCCCGGGCTGGGGATTTGAACCCACCATCTTAGGTGTATGTGGCTGGTGCCTTAGCCACTTGAGCCACAGACGCCGAGCCCACATTTTCTTAACATGAGTGACTCCATTTTGAGACATGAAAATGTCTTTCTTATTTTTCTAAATGGAACCACATTTAGACTATAAGGAATTTTCTCTTTCTATTCATATTATTATGTAAACATTTCTTTCTTTCCTTAAATAGTGCTTAAGACATAACTTCTAAGAGCTACACTGTTTTCTGTTTCCTGACTCACTGTCATGTATCAATCCTGCACCTAAATTTTGACATTGCATTTTTTTTTTATTTTTGCATTGTTATAACTGTGATGAACACTCTGAGACCTAATCCTTTGTACACATGACCTAGATGATTCCCTTAAAGTAAACTTCTAGAAATAGAATAGCTGAATCAAAATATACAGACTGGGGAGGTCAAATTGACCTTCACTTAAGATGATACACATAAGTAGGAGTCACAAATTTTCTTCTCCCACATACTGTGGTCTTAGAAACCACAATGTAGATTCTGGGAAGAATAAGGAACCTCGTTAATGGAGAAATCAACATACCATTTCCTCATATTGTTTTCGCCTTCTCTACTGTCCCATAAATACAGCTATACACAAATCATCAAGCACCGAGAGAAACCAACAAGAATAAACAAGGTCCCATGTCCTCAATACTGTCATAAAACCGACAGATAAACGACTACAGGCCCACATGAGAGAAGAACACAGCTGAACTCAAATGGGCCAGGGGAGAGGGGAGAAAACAAGGGCAAAGGGCAAAAGAAAGGGTGACTGGTAAGCTCTGTGACTGGTAAGCTCTCACCTACGGTGCACAATGTAAGGGTAGACAACACACCCCCTGGGTAAAGGGCTCAACTACAACTTGAACTTTACCTAAGAAATGCAAACCATGTCACCTAATCACTTGTACCCACATATTAGTGTGAAATTTAAAAAAAGAGAAAAAAAAAGAATAAAGAAGGAAACCAGTATCATAGATCATCCTCAACAGAATTCCAGAGAATATATCAATAAAACAAAAATATGGGGCCATGAAAAAAAAAAATCAGAAAACTGAAAGCCCTCTTAGAATTTAAAACCATGCTTCTAGAAATAAAATACATTAAGGTCATGATGGTGGAAATAAAATTATTCATAAAGAGACTAAAAAAATAAATTAGTACTGGTAAAAGGCCTAATTGGTTGATCTGGAAAATGAAGTCACATCAAAGAAAATATCCCCAAATGAGGAGCAAAAGGACAGAGTTGAGAATTAGAAAATTAGAAATTAGAGTTTTCTAATTAGAAATTAGAGTTTTCTAATTAGAAATTAGAAAATAGAGTTTTGGATATTAAACTGCCAAGGTAGCATTGGTTATATGTAAGGTATAAGGCAAAATTAGTAATAAGTAATGAAATATAATATGTAATGGAAAAATTATAAATATTTTAGCAGAGAATTGAGGCAAATATATTCATTCCTTTCACATGGCATTCTAAGAGAGTAAAATAAGGCAAAATGAAACAGAAGATCTGTGGTTACATATAAATAAGTAGTTAAATCTATGGGTACATATGTAATTGAACAACTGACCGATATCACTCAATCTCTTTCATAAGACACGTTTTATTGTAGAGTTATTCTCAGCATTGCGGAAGTCAGATAGTTTCCTAGAAATCACAAGTTTCCATTTCTACAGGCTGGAAATGTGGTGAGCATGGAGGATCGTGCATGTCTGACACTTCCCTGTTTATAGACCAGCAAGGCTTTGGGTCTGTACACACAAGAGACATAGAATGGCCTTCTGTGATGATGAGTCAGTTTTTCCGACTTCTTTCAGGGTTACTTGAGTTCAGATTCACAAGGATTACACAGTTTTCATTTCATCTCAAACCAATTTTCCTTTTTAGTGGCTTTGAAACCAAACAGCAGAGAAAATTTCATTTGCATGTCAAACTCCTTGTAACGCATTTAGATTTTTGTTATTATGCAATTTGAGTGTTGGCACATGGATTTTTCTTACGGACACATGTTTCATACAAGATATAAATTTTCAGTATGATAGCTCCAAATTCCTAAAATAGGACCCTCAACACCCCCGAAACCTGACGCTTTCTCCTATGCTTTTAAGCCACAGAGACATGCTACTCAGTGAACAAATCCTTTTCCCTACTCTCACTCTCAGCAACGAGAAGTTAGGTTGGGGGCATGCACCACTTTCAAAACGAGGATCACTAAACCACTAGTTGAAGTTGTCAACTCCTGAAATGGGCATTAGGTTATGGAGAAAATAAAAATATTAAATGAAGTGACCCTGATAAATATTGACTTTCTGGCAAGTTTGGATCGCTGCATGCTAAATAAAAATATGAGGTTTCTTAGTGACACTTGACCTATGAAGTCATCTCCAATAATGTTATAATACATTGGACAAGAAATTCAAAACAAATGAATCCTCTAGCTGAGCCAAATTATTACAACAGCCTTTGACTAATTCTCTCCATATTACGCTTGCCTTTCCCCAATTACCGCCCACTTCCTCAGTATGGTTTTTGTGGTTTATAGAAATTTCAAGCTGTCAATGTCATAAACTTACAGAATAATAGTGACCACAAACAAAGTATAAACAAAATACAATCATCTTAATTTAGGAAGAGAGGTAAAAACTAACATAAAATTACAAACAATAGACAAACTCTTGGTTGGGTCACCTTTAGCAAATTATACACTGGTAATTCTAATTTCTAAGTTCCAATTCACTTCTGACTTCTCATAAACAAAAGTCAAACTCTGAAGCTCGATAGCATATTTCTTTCTTCTCTTTTACACTTAACTTGGGCTTAGTTCATTTTAGTGTCATATTCTTCTATAGGAGATGACACCTGTTGATACAATAATCCTATAATCTGCAAAGGTGTGTTCCCAAGAAAATAACATTCCAAACAATACAAATTTGGATTGTGTATATGCCATATGAAAAGGACTAACTATGACTCTGTATGGCTATGGAAGACAGAATGTAAATCTGGAAAACGGTGCATAGACCCTGTACTCAAAGGAACTTACCATCCAGTAGAAGAGAAAGACATGTTTACATAAAGGTCCAGGACCTTGGGTGTGAACAAAGAGGTGAAAATAGAGACAGAAGGGTGTACTAACTCTATGATGGGCATAGAACTAGATTTTGAAATTCAAATGCTGATTTTATGGCATGAACTTTTTAAAAGTCCCACTGCACTGCCATGGTTCTCTCAGGTCTGAACAAGTCTCTTTTAAACACTGGGCCATGATATAATCAATGTAGGATGTTTTTCTGGGTTGGATTACAGGTAATTCAGTTATACATGGAGTCATCACATGTATATACACATTTTACAGTTCCAGCCAACTACATGTAATACATAGTTCAAGAAAGTGTCATCACTTCATTGACATCAAAAATTCTGACTTTCTCTAATATTGACAAAATAATTGTTGGAATTTACCAGAGAAAAATGATCTACCACAACACTATTTGTTTGATATCATGGAGATAAAATGATTGCATGGGTGATTAATGGAACTCACTTTTTAACCAGTTGTGGTTTTATAGAAACATGATCCTGGTTTCATAACCCTCTTTCTTTTCCAGCTTAATTTGTGATTTATTTTATGACCATGAGAATGTAGGAAAGTATTTCCCATGTATTAATGGTTTAACAATCATTCCTTTTTGGATAGAGTCAGCTGAACAGACAACAGAGAGAACTGGAGGGAAGAGGATATAAACATGCAAAATAGCCAGAAAAGATGGCCTGCGTGCTTTCCTTTTGTGTCACTGAACGAGCTGTATTTCCCTGGTCACTCCGACTGTGAAGAGGGATGCCTGGTAGTGAGTGGAAGAGAGGCAACAGTCAACACCTCTTGCATTCCTCCAGCTCCCTTGTATATTAAAAATAAACTAAATTAGCATGGGATGGTAAAAGAGACTCATTTTTTGTTTTTTTTATTCAGGAGGACACAAACCCATGTCCTAGGTTTGGTTCTGCCTCTAGGTAACCATGTGACATGACATCTCCCTCTGTCTAGATACCTTTATCTTATCTGTAAAGTAGAAGTTGGACTAGATGATCTCTCTGGCATCTTCTAGCTCTAAATTGTATTATTGGGGGGGAAAAAAAAGAAAAGAAAGGCCTCTAGGCTTCTAATTGGAATGCCAGGTTCCAGCCTGATGTAAATTAAGCTGTCTGGGTTATAAACCAACTACAAAATAAGGTTTATAACGGAAACGGCTAGTGACCCTTGGCTGCAGCAGTGCTAACAGTTCCCGCTATAATATTCAGTTACCGCTCCTATCCCTGGGCAGCGACTGCTGCGTTATGTAACAGTGACTATTGCAGGATTACCCAATCCTTTCACCTAACCCTAATTGCACAGTCTGCTTGTGGCTCCTGTAATGCCTAGCTCTCTTTAGTGACACGCTCCAGGGTAGATGTGGCTGTCACCACCAAACCCTGCTCTTGATGGTTTAAAATAACAGCTGTGTGCAACTTGCAAATACCACCCTTTTTTAGAGTACATTATTTTTTCTTTCCTTTCTGTCTCTTTCTGACTGGCAATGACTTCCTGCCTAAAATGACCTAGCACTAGGAAAAATTCTAACAAGTAATAAAATACTCCAGTACAGGTACAGTACATACCGTACTCTGACTTACAGCACAGACGAAGGGAGGCACTCCAACTGGACAGACCCAGAGAAAGGCAGAGGAAGATGATTCATGTTAGATACCATAAATCTTAAATAACGCTGACCCTTTCATTTTTGCCTTTGCATTTATCCCAAACTCCCTTTATTACACATAAATGTTTTAACTCTCAGCAAAAGAAAAATGATCGGCCAATTTAGAGGATAAAGGAAGCATTTTGTAACAAAATACATGTTTGATAGCTGGGTAAATATCAGGTCTGACATAGAAGATGAAACAGTAGACTTATTTCAAGATGCACATATGGTCTGCTAGTTCAGTAATTATAAACAATCTAACCATATGGCTTTTTAAAATATGATAATCCAAGAATATATTTTGTATGATATGATTTAATTTTTGCTGCTTATTAAATTTTAACATTCCCATTTTAGAAAGCACACGTAAACAGAAAAAGAAGTGTAAGTCCAAATAATTAAAATTTATCAAATAATCTATATTTTCCCAACGTATGCTTACAATAAAATAAGAATCATATTGTATTTACAAATTTGCATACAATATTTATTAATCACTATCATGACTACCGTATTTTGCAGTATATAATGTACACCCATGTTTTCAGCTTAAATTTGCGGGAAGAAAAATCTTTCATTTTAATTTTTTAATTAAAATTTTATTTATATTTAGGTATTTGGTTTTTGCATTATAAAACAATTTTAGTATTCATTTTTTAACATTGTGTACAAGAAATTTTAGGTCACATATAATTACAAAACATGAGAACAGATAACAAGGCACATGAAATTTTATGCATTGATAACAAATTAATATTTCTGCATCATAGAAGGCTAAGAACTCTTTGCCACTGTCAATATCAGAAGTATTGTCCTCTTCAATTTCTGCATTATCAGTGTCTTCTAAAGAGTTGCTTTACTCATCCTGGTGAATTTTATTGTTCTCAGTTCCATGCACAACATTGCTGATGTCTCATTTTTTAAATGATTTTACAACCACTTCCTTCTTGACCCCCTTGTATGATCCTAGGATTCAATGACAGACCTGGGTAATGGATTCTTTCTTGATTCTGCCTCTGGGTGTTAAATCATGACCAGCTGGCTGCATCCACTTGGTCTCCTCTTTCTTCATTAGGGTCTTAAAGGGCTCTTTTGCTGATACAGCAGGTGGTTGCAGTTGGTTGGTTAGCCCACCAGGTATCACAGGAAGTTGGGTTTTCATGTTTACTGCAATTGGTTTTGCACTTTGTGTAACGTGGGCTTCTCATTGAAAGTAAATTCAGAGCTCTCTGATTTTAGTGAATTACATGGGAATACGGAGAAGAACTGGTCTCTGGTAGTGAATTCTTAAACAGATTGGGTAACTAGTGATAGACTCAACCAGCCCAGCTCAGAAGGCATGATTCTAAACATCTAGATGTCTACTTTTTTACCGTGCATGTCTTATTTTTAATATATTAACTTCTGTGGGTTTGTTGAGAAGTTTGCTCAAAAGTAACACTGTCAAAACCCACTGGTAGACTAGGATAAACTTGGTCTTGTAAAATAAAAAATAGACACATTCCCTGTAAGGATAAAATCCTCAGTGGGAGACAGAGCCTAAACACTGCTGCTCTGCTAAAGGAGCTACAGTCGGTAAACCTCTGTCCTTATTTGGCACTGATCACATATTCCCAAAAGTTGTACAGCCACGTGGTGGAAATCAGACACAAAACAACTTTAGCCATTGGGTAATTTTTCAATTACTTATCCAAGCAAAAAAGCACATTTTTAGGGCATGACAAACTGAAATGTAGGAGAATACAGCACAAACTGTACACTAATAAAATTCAGTCTTGTGTGTGGGTTAGAGTCATGAATTCTGGCTAGACAAAGTTATAATCACATTCTTGGGGTTTGGATTATTTTCCCTTTTAAATAGTTAAAGGATAACCTTTTATCTTGCAGGTTTAATCTTAAAACAATTTAGATTTTAAAGAAAAAAAGTGAAAAGTTTTATTACAATACAATAAAAAACCTGGATAAATTTTTGGCAAACATAAGGCCATTTTTTCCAATGGTTAGTCAGAAATCTATCATAATTTAGAATAGATTTCTGCCCAAGACAATGACAAAAACAAAACAAAATTAAATAAAAAAACAACAACAACCCAAAACACCAAAAATTGATAATGTATATCCAGCATCCAGTACTTCCTTAAAAACAGGGTCTTGCTCTCTTGCCCAGAATAGAATGCAGTGGTAGTGGTATCATCATAGCTCACTATAATCTCAAACTCCTCGGTTCATTTGATCCTCCTCTACCTCAGTCACCTGACTACAGGGGTGTACCACCATATCTGGCTAATTTTTTTTATTATTATTCATTATAGAGATAGGGTTTTGCTGTATTAATCAGGCTGGTCTTGAACTCTTGGCCTCCAGGGATCCTCTCACCACAGCCTCTCAAAGTGCTGGGATTACGGGCATGAGCCACTGCTCCTGACCACAATCCAGCATCATGTAGGCCTTTGTGTAAGACTACATAGGCCTATCAAGCAAAGTGAGATTTTAAAGAAAGTACCACAACCAAAGTCAGGGTGATTGATATCAGTTATAAAACCCTTACTTTGAATTATCTTATATTTTAGAGTAACGTCATAGGAACATACAGTTAACTCAAATAACCAATAATTCCCACCATAGCCCCAGATCCTCTAACTTTGTTTTAAGATGGCAAGATAAGGTAGAAAAATATTCCCAATATTTCATGAGCAAATAAACTTCTAAAAATGTTTGAATGGGTTTCTTTAAAGAAGAGTAAGTTTCTCATCTGCACCAAAGTACTTAGCTTTTTGAGGACCAATGATTTATTTTGCTTTTACCCCAAGAACACAGCAGAATTGTCTCTCATTTAATTTCTAAACAAAAGTTTATTCTATTAGCTTGCTGGGTATTTTACAAATTTAGATAAAGGATGACTCTAGAATAGTTTTGGGTAGGCCTCTTTAATAGTCAGAATGTTACTTACAGCCTAAGGTTGCAAGGATCATTTAAATCATGGCCTGGTGGAACATAAAAGAAATTAATACAATAAATAGACTCATTTATTCTTTGTTTTGCCATCTTCTGTTAAGGTCTAATGAATACTACTTCTCCAAGGTTTCATGAAGGCATTTTCTTGCAAATAAAACTCTTCAGATTCAAGCATAAAATATCAAATGTTGTTAATTCCTGAATTCTTACAATATTTATTGAGGTACCACTCCATATACCTGCCATTCTATGTTCTAGTGATACAAAGGTACATACACAATTCTTGCCTCATAGAAATTTTAGCTTAATGTTCAATAAATTTTTTGAACTTTCTATTATAGACATTTTCAAACACACAAATATGAAGAGAATAGTTTAGTTAAACCAGTGAGCACATTACCCACTCTCAAAAATTACTAACACATGGTGATTTTGTTTTATCTATATACCTGTCCACTCTCTACCCCGTGCCAAATTTTGAAACAGATCTCAGACGTCTATCATTTTGTCTATAAATATTATAATCTATATCTTTTAAAGGTGAGAACTCTCTATAAAAGCCATCAACCTTATTTTAACATTTCTGTGGTTGACAATTCTGTATTGACTATTTGAAATTCGCTAAGTGAGTAGATTTTAAGTATTCCCACCATACGCGTGCACAAAATGATAACTAGGTGAGGTGAGAGATGTGTCGTGACTAATATGACTGTGGTAATCATTTGTTGACACATACATATATTAAGTAATCAAGTTGTACATCTCAAATATATGAGGTCTGACAATTAAGTTCGTGAACTCATCATAGAAAAAGTGCTTCATAGTTTGTTGCTTTAAAGTACTCCCCTTGAGAAGCTATGCACCAATGCCAGCACCTAATTCACCTTCAGAGAAATTTTTGAACTCGTTTTCTGCAATGGCCATCAGAGCTGTCATCATATTACTCTTGATAATATGAATGTCATCAAAATGTCCTTTCAATATTTCCTTTACCTTTTTAAAGGATAAAAAAGAAAAGAGGGTAAAGAAAAAAAGTCATTAGGGGCTAGATCATAAGGAAGGAGGATGTTCCAATGCAATTATTTGTCTGCTGGATAAAAATTCCCTCACAGATAGTGCCTTGTGAGCTGGTGTGTTGTCATGATGCAACAGCTATGAGTTTTTAGTGAAAAGTTCAGTCATTTTCATCTAAATTTTCCATGGAGTGCTTTCAGCACTTTCAATAGTAAAGTGTCAACTATTTATCTAGTTGGTACAAATTCATAACTAACCATACCTCTGATATAAAAAGGTTAGGAACATCATTTTTACTCTTGATTTGGACTGATGGAACTTTCTGGTCATGGAAAAATTGTCTCACTTCCATTGTGCACTTTGATGGTTTGTTACAGGCTCATATAGGCACACCCATGTTTCATCACCAGTGAGAGCATGACCCAAATCACCATCTTGCCCCTCCCAAAGATCTTAGCAAACTTTGACTCTTCTTTGCTTTTGTTCATTGGTGGAGCTTCTTCAAGACCATTTTTGTACATGCCTTTCTCATGCCAAGATGTTCAGTTAAGATTTTCCTATTTGTTTCTCTACTGATGTTTACTTGGGCTGTTACGATTCCACAGTCAGCTTGCAATTTTGAAGCACAATTGGATGAATTTTGCCATGTTAGTTCTCCTTGTTACTGGCCTCCCTGATCTCTCTTCATCAGTGGTGCTTTCTTTCTCTTCAAAAAAACATTTAATCCATTTGTACACTGCTGTGCCATGTGAGCTGGGGTATTGTTGTAATGCAAGAGCCAAACCTTTCTCATGCTAAGATTTTCAGTTAAGATTTTCCTGTTTCTCTATCAATGTTTCCTTGGTCTGCTATGCTTCTCTCATGGTTAGCTGATGATTTTGTGGCACAGTTTGATGAATTTCTGCAACGTTTTCGTCAGTTCTGTCCTTTCCTGGCCACCCTGACCTCTTGTTGTCATCAGTGATGCTTTATCTCCATTCAGAAAAATATTAATCCATTTGTACACTGCTTTTCCTTCATGGAATTATCCCTATAAACTTTTACCAACACATCCCTGATCAGAGACGTGTTAGTAAAAGTTTATAGGGATAATGCTATGAAGTTTAATAAGAAATTTACCAATGCTTGTTTGTTGATCTAATTTAAGCTCTGACATTCCCATGATGCCACACAAAAATCCACAACAAAAATAATAAACACTACTCAGCAAGACACTGCCATATGTCAACAGAAATACAGCTTTGAGACACTGATATACCTGGGTATGAAATCTTACCCAGTTGTTTGTACAGTGCTGCCAACATAAGGGCCCAGTTGCAAGTTCACAAACTTAATTGTCAGATCTTATATACAATTTTATTTGTCAATTATACCTCAAAAAGCTGGAAAAATTTTAAAACCAAAAAGTTATTAAATTCAAAAATAAAATAATTCTAATGAAGTTGTTTAATGCCATTAAAAATAAATTATTGTTCACATTTCTCTGTTTCTCAGAAATGCACACTCTTTTATAAATAAGATCACTATTAGTTTATTATGTCTGTTAAGTTTCTCTTAATTTAAAGCTTCCCGTTTTATATATATATACATATATATACATATATATGTATATATATATATACATATATATGTATGTGTATGTATATATATATATTTTTTTTTTTTTTTGCAGTTTTTAGCTGGGGCTGGGTTTGAACCCACCACCTCCAGCATATGGGGCCTGAGCCCTACTCCTTTGAGCCACAGGTGCCGCCCTTCAGAATTATTTTTGTATGCTGAAAAATCAAAATCTTTTATCTAGTAGAGTTTCCCACAGATTGGATTTGCTGAATGTACCCCCCCATGATATCATCTAACACATTTTTCTTTCTCTTAAATTTCTTATAAATTATTACTGATATCTAAGTCTTGGACTCAAATTTGATTTTTTCCCTTCTTTTTGTGAAAACACAGTCATAAGTGATATTTCTTATACATATATATATGAATATTTTCAGATTTTTATGAAAATCAAGTACATTTAGAACTCAAAAATTAAAGATAATACTAATTTTTCTTAATGATATGTATACCATCATCATGTATAGGCTGCCTAAGTCCATTAACCTGGTGGACCACAGTTCCTTATTGGTACTAAAATCTCCCCAGTCTCTGAAAATTCAAGACTGTAAGGTCAGTGATCTCAGTTCGAGGTGACCATATACCAGAGTCATTTAGTAGCACCTTTTTACTGTTCAAAGTCAGTTAGAAAGAAATCTTGATTTCAATACACAATCATTGGTACAACAATTGATACAATACAGGTTTATTCTCAGCAAGCTGGAAACATCTCTCTGTTATCTGATACATTAAATTACCCATATTTTGCCTTTCTACGAGGTAAATGTTTAATATTCTAGAGAATTATATTGCCACTACTTTTGGTCCATTTCCTAAAATCTCACTTGCTCAATTCTCCAAATATGGTTGACTGAGGAAATTCTTTTCTAATAAGATGAGGATATCTAGCAAATAAGATAATTTTAAATATTCAAAGTCAGCCTGCTTATTTTAGTACATTACAAACAAAGTTGGCATCACCCTTCATTATCACCTTAACTTTAACAATCTTAATAAAATTCTAATTTTATAATGGGTCTTCAGTAAAACATATCCATCTAAGCCATTAATAATTAGGGACCAAAAAACATGTATTTTTTCCTACTGGAAAATGCATTAGCTTTCCAAAAGGCATTAATTTCAGAATTTCTCATTTCATGAAAATAGTAAAAATGAGCAAATATCTATAGATAGAAAATAAAGTCTACTGAATGATCCAATCTACCATAACGCCCAGGTGTCACAGGCATCGCTTCCTAAGGGCCAAACAAGGAAGCAGATTCACTGAATTTATTTTAGACCTGTCTGTACATCCAGTATCTTCAGGGCAACATTACTTCAGAGTCACGGCCTTGCCTTCAGAGATTATATCATACCCTGGACAGCCTCAGGACAGAGTAGCCTGCAGGAATGCTCACAGACATCTGTCCGGTCAGTGGGTAGGTTGCCGGCTTGTTTACATGAAGAGCTCCTGCTGCTAGACAGCAGAACTCCTTCAGAATCTGTTCCTACTTTATTCCCTAAGGCAATGATGCACAGCTGTGGAGAGGAACTAGGCTCTCTAATTTGTTAACCATGCCCAGAGAAGAAGAGAACAAAATGCTCAAATGAGACTTTTAAAAAGGCTTTTCCAGAAACAGCTATAAAAGCAATACAAACTTTTCCCTCCAATCACATGAACTGTACACATATGGTTCATTGGTTCCTTAACCTATATCTAATCTGAGATTTTAATCCCTGGAAATTTCTCTCTTCTTCTGACTTCAGCTGCACCTTCTCTTAACAATCAGATTGTCTGAGGACTCTGATACCACAAGACCTCTGAATCGTTACTGCTGAAAGATATATTGGGGGAAGTTCCCTTTTGGAAAAATTCAGATGCTCAAGAAAAACAGGCCTGGATGTCTATCCAGAAGATTAAGGTTAACATAAAGACATCATTTCCTTAAATGAAGGTCTCAGATTTTTAGAAGTTAGATATTTTAATCTAACTTCACACTGTCTATAATTCTTACCCAAACCCATTTTAAAGGAAATGGTTTCCAGTTCCTTGTATTTCTAATGCACTTACTTGGGATATCATGAAATATTTTAAACACATAAAAAGGTACAGAATGTACCATATCAAGTATCTGCAGCCAAGACCCAGCTACCAAGCTCTCTTAAGGTCTACCAATGTGTCATACTTGTTTTAAATTTTCATTTTTTTTTTAAAAGAAATACTTCATAACAAATACAATTGAGGTAACCCGACTGCCTCTCTCATGTCTTAACACCTTCCTTCCTCCCTCCCTGCCTTCCCAGAGATAATCACCAACCTGGACGTGGTCACTTATTGTTCTTATGCATGCTTACACTACTATAACACAATCAAGCATTGGTTGGCATATTTTCCTATTTTACATAAATGGTATCATATTGTATGTATCTTTCAGTGATGTCCTTTTGTAACACAATGTAGTGTGTTTGAGATGGAATCAAGTTGATATACGCAGCAAGGGTTCATTCATTTTCACTGCTGTGCCGATTTTTCCACAATCTGTGTGTCCGATGTTTTCATTTTTTTGCTATTGCTCAAAGATGCTATGGACATTTTCATAAATATCTCTTTGCACATATGCAACAGATTCTATAGATTTTCAGCTATAATCTATAGCTATTTAATCTATATATTTTTTAAAAACAGTCTCATTTAGTCACCCTTGGTAGAGTGCTATGGTGTCTTAGCTCAAAAAACTTCAAACTCTTGGATTCAAGCGACCCTCTTGCCTCAGCCTCCCAAGTAGGTGGCATGACAGGCGCCTGCCACAACGTCTGGCTATTTTTAGAGATAGGGTCTCACTCTTGCTCAGGCAAGTCTCAAACTCCTGAGCTCAGGCAATCCACTTTCGTTGGCCTTCCTGAGCGCTGGGATTACAGGTGTGAGCCACCGCACTTGGCCTTTTCAATCTATAATTATATCATATCATCATTTTATTGTTGTTTATGTATTTTTTCACTTTAGCAGTCTTGTAAAAAGAACCAGATTTTAGTTGCTGATACTTTCTATTATTCCTTTGCTTTTACTTCATCAATTTCTGCTTTTACATTTAGTTTTTCTTTTAAGAAATTCATTTAAGAAACCACCTTTCCATTAAAGAGTTTTATTTTCAGACTCATCTGGGGGGAAGAATTTTGACTTTTGGTTGCTTGCTCTCTCTTTCTCACTCTGTCACCATCTCCTGTTTATGCCTCCATCATAGTTCAGATCCAAGTCAGTCTTAAGGCACCTGCTCCAAGGCAAGATTAGCAATTTGCAGATCAGAATGTGAGCCAGAAGGTGGGTACCTGGTCTAGAGAAACCACAGTTCTCTACAGAACCGCAGCCTCTGGCAAGAGACTGACAACGGGGTGTGTGCACTTTTTTTAATTTTAATTTCTTTTTCCAGAAGATAAGGATTGTTTCATCATAGGAACAGTCAAGAAGATAGCAAAATCTTAAAGTTATCCATATTTGCTGTTTTGATAAATTAAGTAATAATACGTAAAAGGTTAAGAAAACTATTCTCTGTTATGAGAAACTAATACACAAAAACCTTTACACACCAGAGAAAGAACTTAAGGGGAAATGACCTGTACAAAATGATAACTTATTTGCTTTAATGATTCCCATTATGCTTCTGCAATATTCTGTATGTGTTTATTACCTACCAGAGGTAGGAAAAGACTAACAAAAAATATGGTAAAAATACAGTATGATTTTTCTTCAATGTTTTCATGCTCTTTATCTTCCGTGGTGTGTTCTGTAAGAATCCCTCGGCTTGTTTTCCACCAGGTCAATTCTTCTAATGAACTTTTTCTTTTAGATATTTTAGTCTTCTATCATGGTAAATTTCAAACATGCATTAAAATAGAAAACTATTAACAAACCCCATGTATCTATTACTAAATTATCTTTAATAGTTATTAACACATGGCCAATTTTGTTTCCAGCACTGACTTGAATTTTAATTTTCTTGATCTTTAATAATATTTTTATGGAATTAAATGTTCATGTGTAGCATCCTGAGAGTCTCAGGGATAAATAATATGTTTACCGTACTGAAATGTGTGGGCTCTCTTTCACCTTCTTCTTAAATGTTTGATGACGTGGGCTCTCTTCTACTTTCTCCTTAAATGTTTGTGCTCTTAATTTTCTGGCTGACCTTTCTGATTGGGCTGTATGCTGCGTGTTTACAGAACCCAGGGAAGGGTCAAGGGCTGCCATGGGCTGTTGGAATTAGTGCAGCAGTCTGTCTGCAGAGATGTTCTGGAAGAGGCAGAATGCGCCACTGAACCAAAGACATCAGCAGCTGGCCTCCTGGGTACGAGTTCACTCTTGGGTCTTGCCAACCACTTGGAGTTCTGCAATATTTCTCAGACCCCACCTCTCACTTACTGGTACCTCCAGGATGCTGATATTCTGGCGGCCAAGAAGTCTGATTGCCTAGCTGCTCTCGCTGCTATTTTCCCCCCATCAACACCCTGAAGGGGGCCACTGTTTCTGTCTTCTCTCCAGCTCTGTCCCCACTATCTGCCTAATGCTTCTCTATGCCTTTACGCTTTCTGTCTGTCAGGTACTCCCCATAGTTTCTGGTGAGGGACAGATTTCTTTTCTGTTGTTCTAAAGCGGTTACAGACTTTTGAAGTTTTTCTTTGTGGTGCCATGTGAAAGTGAGTAAGAGTGTGGGCTCTGGATTCAGGCTGCCGGGGTTGAATCTTGGCTCCGCTGTTTCTTAGCTGTGCCTCAGTCTCCCCAACTGTGAGAGGAAGATGAATATGGTTCACAGGGTTGATATGAAGATTAAACATAGTAATGGGACCGTGCCTGGTTCAGAGTGAAGCATGATTCCAAAATACAAAGCCAGCCAGGGATGGTGGTTCATGGCTATCATCTCAGCACTTTGGAAGGCTAAGGCAGAAAGATCACTTGAGGCCAAGAGTTTGAGACCAGCTTGAGCAACACAGTGAGATGCTGTGTCTACAATTTTTTTTTTTTAATGGCCAGGCCTGATGGTTCATACCTGTAGTCCCAGGTACTTGAGAGGCAAAAGCAGGAGGATTGCTTGAGCCCAGGAGTTTGAGGCTGCAGTGAGCTATGATCATGACATTGTACTCAAGCCTGGATGACAGAGTAAGACCTTGTCTTTAAAAGAAC
This sequence comes from Otolemur garnettii, assembly GCF_000181295.1. Taxonomy (NCBI): domain Eukaryota; kingdom Metazoa; phylum Chordata; class Mammalia; order Primates; family Galagidae; genus Otolemur; species Otolemur garnettii. The sequence goes on from NW_003852397.1 coordinate 26,468,560, forward strand.
AAACAAACAAAAAATGCAAAGCCAATTTTGTTAAACTTGTAAGGGATCAGAGGCTTGCATTCAGGCACATAACCTCTCTGTACAAAACCTGGAAAAGTCTCATATGTGACTTGGGGCAAAAACAAACTATTTTAAATAACTTTCTTAAACATGGGGAACAGTTTTGATTGGTTCCTAGATTTATGCAGGACTGCTTTAATGTACCTGGCATTCTGATATGTTCCAGGCTAAAGTTAGCTTGTGTTTTAGTTATTATGTGATGTCAAACAGCCAACTTTCTCAAAGCATATGATTTTACACAGGAGTTTCACGTTAGGCCTTGATGCATGGGCTTCTAAGCACAAAGCTTCTTGGTGCTGCGCCTCTGATACTCACCACCTGGAACACAGAGTTTAACACTAGCAAGGGCTGGACGAGTGTTATTTGTTATTGTTACTTGAAGTGGACATTGCTGTATGTGCTCTTTATGTGGCCACTGTGCTGTTTGTTACTACCCAGGTGACGTTAGACAAGTTATTCAACATCTTTTATCCTCTTATTTTTCATTAGCAAATGGAGATAATAATACTTGTCTCATTACGTTAGATTACCACGAAGACTAGAAATAATGTATTTAATTAAGCGATCACTGCCATAATTTTTAAATACACTATAGTTCTGGTAGTGACATTAACTAGGTGTCCTCTTTAGATTCAAATGACTAATGTGTTGGAAAACACAACTGTCCCTTCATTGACCTATGACCAGTCATGATCATTAGATGGGAAGATTATTCTATCAGATGAGTGAATCATCATTTAATGCTCAGTGTAACGGTTTATTAGCCCAACTGGAACTGCTTGCATATCACTATTGTGGGGCATCTCATACTGGCACAGTTTCCAGTATTGGCAGATAGAGCATTACTCTGCGTTAGCTGTGTCAGCTCAGAGTACTTGGAATCAGGCTGTCATAGAGGGATTAAATGGTAGCCTGGAACTCTAACCTTTAAATAGAGTCATCTGGATATATGCAAAAACTTAGTAAGTAGTAGGAGATACAGTTTTAAGGTAACAAATTTCTAGATCTTTAATTCTATTTTCATGATTTCATCCACATTATCTGCCTAAGGGCTCCCCAAAATGATGGAGGTGAGACCCCTTTTCTCCCCCCTTTTCTTTTGCTGCTACCTTCATTTTCTGTAATTGCTCACTGTTAATCCTTAAAATACAGGTACATCCAGGGGTACATACTTCCAGGTAGTCAAATAATGGACAGTTGGAAACAACAGTGCCCCTGGATAATATCATGTTGCCAATTGGGTAGTTTAAATACCAACTTTTAGCAAAATTGAAGAAGAATTGAACTAACATAACATCTGATGGATCATTACAATTATTTCAGTGACAGATAATTATGTATTTGGCATCTACATCAACATTCTTTGTAGTTCATTTCAAAGAGCTACAGATCAGTGCTCTCAGTCATTTTCACAATTTTTATGTAATTTTTTAATTTTTTGCACCTATGAAAATACAAAAACAAAACAATTGTTACTGAGCTCTATCTCATTCTGGACATAAGCAATATTCACCCATGGATATGTGCCTTAATGAAACAAGGACAGCTCTATTCATCTCATTAAAAATCACATTTTAAACAACGCTTTACTTTTTGTCTTAATAATTATCAATATTTTAATATATTTTTACATAAAACCATGTGTTCATAATAATTTTCAGTTAAGATGTAAAACTATAAAAATACTAGAGGAAACCCAGGGGAAACTCTTCTGGACATTGATCTGGGTAAAGAATTCATGACTAAGACCTCAAAAGTACAGGCAACAAAATAAAAAAATAGACAAATAAGACTTAATCAAACCAAAAGGTTTCTGCACTGCAAAAGAAATAATGAAGAGAACACCGTCAGACTGGGGCAAAATATCTCAATATACATCTGACAGGGGATTAAAACCCAGAATATACAATGAACTCAATAAAGTGAAGTGATAATCCACAGATTTGGAGAAAATATTTGCAAATCAGACATACAATAAAGGTCTAAATTCGAAACAAATAAGGAATTCAAGCAACTCAACCACAATAAAACAAAGAATTCCATTTAAAGGTGGGGAAAGAACATAAATAAACCAGTTTCAAAAGAAGACATACAGATTGTTAACAGGTGTATAAAAGAATGCTCAGTGTCACTGATCACCAGGGAAATGCAAATTCAAGCTACAGTGATGAACCATCTTATATCTTTCATAATGGCTAATATTAAAACAACAAAGAAGTAACAGATGGCAAAGATATGGAGAAATTAGAACTCTTATCTACAGTTGGTTAAATTAAATATAAATTGGCACAACCCCTATAGAGGTTGTAGTATGGAGATTTCCTGGAGAACTAAAACTAGAACTTAACTTTGACCCAGCAATTCCACTACCAGGTATTATCCCAAAGGAAATAAATTATTATGTTAAAAAGATACCAGTACTGTTATGTTCAGGATATAGAGTCAACCCAAGTGTCCATCAACAGAGGACTGGATAAAGAAAATGAGGTATACATGGTATATGTGCAAAGGAATATTAGTGAGCCATTAAAATGATGAAATCATGTCTCTTTCAGCAACATGGATGGAACTGGAGATCCTTATCTTAAGTTAAACAAGTCAGACACAGAAACAAAAATACTGCACATTCTCACTTATAAGTGGAAGCTAAATAGTGTGTACACGTGGATGTCGAGTGTGGAATGATGGACAATGGAGAATTGGAAGGGGGAGGGGGTATGAGGGAGGTAAATGAGGAAAGATTATTTGATGGGTACAATGTAGGTACTTGGGTGATGGATACTCTATATTAAGCCCAAATTTCACCACTATGTAATCTACTGCGGAACAAAATTACACATGTACCCCACAAATTTAAACAAAAAATGTTGTAAATAATGCTAATTGTCATGATAACTGAATCTAGAACAAAACATTTAACACATAAAGCCTCATACAAAAGTTGGAAACTTTTACATTTCACTTTCATTAATTAAAAAATACTTAAGCTATAAATGCCCATCAATCCATGAATGGATTAACAAATTATGGCATATGTATACCATGGAATACTATGCAGCCATAAAAAGAGGAAGACTTTACATCTTTTATTTTTACCTGGATGGAGATGGAACATATTCTTCTCAGTAAGTATCTCAAGAAATAAATAAGGAATTTAAGGGGGAAAGAAAGTATCCAATGTACCCAATATTATTATAAAACCAATATATAAACACTTACACTTTTTTTTTTTTTTACAGAGCCTCAAGCTGTTGACCTGGTAGAGTGCCATAGTGTCACAACTCACAGCAACCTCCAACTCTTTGGCTTAAGCAATTCTTTTGTCTCAGCCTCCCAAGTAGCTGGGACTATAGGCACCCACCATAACACATGGCTGTTCTTTTTGGTGTAGTTGTCATTGTTGTTTTGGCAGGCCTGGGATGGATTTGAACCTTCCAGGTCTGGTAAATGTGGCTGGGTCCCTACCTGCTGAGTTTAAACACTTACATATTTATACAAATGATAAAATACAAAGATAGTCCAGAAAGAACGGGGAGAACAGCAAGAGGGGAGAAGAGGGAGGAGGCTGAGTGGAAGGTATTTGGTGGGATCTCATCTAATGTACACAATGCAAGGGTACATTTCAAAACAACTAAGAGTATTATCATAAATGTCATACCACAAAAATAAGTGAGATGATGGTTATGTTAATCAGTTTGACTTAAGCATTCCACATTGTCTATCAAATCATCACATTGTACCCCATAAATGTATACAGTTATGAATTCAATAAAAATTAAGTTAAAAAATATTTAGGCTGGGTGCAATGGCTCATGCCTGTAATCCTGACACTCTGGGAGGCTGAGGCTTGAGGTCAGGAGAGTATGAGACTAATTTGAAAAAGATAGAGACCCTGTCTCTACAAAAAACAGAAAAATTAGCAGGGTGTGCTGATGTATACCTGTAGTCCCAAATACTTCAGGAGGCTGGAACAGGAGATTGCTTGAGCGCAAGAGTTTGAGGTTGCAGTGAGCTATAATGATACCACTGCACTGTAGCTCAGGTGAGAGTGAGAACCTGCCTCAAAAAAAAATTTTTTTTAGTCAGTGTCTATTCTGTCTTAGGTCATGTTTCAAGTGTTATAAATTTAGCAGCAATGAAACAGATAAAAAGAAATTCCTGTCCATATGGAGTTTGTATTCTAGTAGGTAAAGACAGACAAAAACCAAATAATAAATGCATATATAATGGCAGAGACACACCACTTTGTGCCGGAACAATGATATGGTGTTTAGTAAGACTCTCAAGCATAAAATATATTACGTTAAGTAATATTCTGTGAGAGAAACAGAATGAAAAATAATGAGTTCAAGGAGTTCACTGAAAATGTGAGTTCATTGAAAATCTTGATCATGCATTTTTCTTTTTCTTTTTTTTTGGGGGGGGGGTGCTGGGGCTGGGTTTAAACCCGCCACCTCTGACATATGGGGCCGGCGTCCTACTCCCTTGAGCCACAGGTGCCACCTGATCATGCCTTTTTCAAATAGGTAATGGTAAGAATCATATAGGTATAGCTTTAATTTCATTGGAATAGTAAAAACCGTGATAGAATATTGTCTTAAAATGATTTTATTCAATTTTCTAAAATACACGGGGAAATCTCACTCTTCAAAGACAATAAAAATGTACCTTCTTTAACTTATAAGAGGCACAGCATATGTTCATGAAACTGGGCAAATAGGAATACCACTGGCTAAAATGCACAAATTCTGACCTCAGGAAAGGACAGAGAAGGATGCTAACCTATGAAGGCCTGCCGAGACTCTGGCTTTTAGCAAACAATTTCTGTTACATGATGAAATATCACTTAAATAGTTGAATATGAGTTTATGTCAGTTTTTCCTAAACATTTGCTTTATATTTATGTCAAAGCAAATATCTTGCTTGAAATTTGAAAACCAAATGTCCTCTCAAGAATACATTGATACAGCAACTCTTTCCTGATCATTCATGAAAAGAAATTTTACAGAATCTCAAAGAAATAAATATACAATCTGTGAGTTGTGAATGCATCGGTAAATTATTGATGAAAAAAAAGGCTTGTTTTTATAATATCATTATCAGTGAGTTTGAGAATTACTCCCAGTGATAATAGAAAATACAATGGAAAATTCTTTGTGTAAACACATGGCACGTCCCTCAGATTAAACAGCCCCTGAGCCCAGTGATATTTAGGGTAAATGAAATCTTCTAAGAATACGTCTGTTGTGGTTCTGAACACCCCCTACTATACTAATCTCTTTTGTTGCAGGTTTCCACTCAACCATAAGAAAACTCATGAGCACCAAGGAGAGTTTGTCTCCATCTAGCGGTCAGCGTACTACCATTATAGCACTATGATTCTAAAATCAAAATATTTTTTGTATTTTATTTTCTTCATTGTCGTAGAAAATGATACTGACCATAATATTGTTTTCACTTTCTATTCATGTCTAGGAAACCCAAGGAGTAAGCAATCAGATAAAAAAACAACCTTGAAACAGACACATTGAAATGTATACACTTGCAAAATTCAATAAAGCTATTTCTCTGTCAAAAAAAGTATGAATTCTGCCCAGAAGAAATTAATTTTATAGTTTTCTCACACACCTCACTCACATTATTACAGAAAGTTACACTAAAAGACTTAATTTTGTTTTTCTATTAGGCATTCCATTTTTATACCTACATGTAAAATAATATTCATTGATCTGTTTTTGAAGGTGTATGACACCGGGACTGTTCCCAACTAGCAGAGAACAGATCGTCTCTAATTAAATTTAAAATATTGCTCACCAAATAAGAACAATAATTCCTAATAGCATCATGTCCCATAAGAAATACCTGATTTTGTTCTATTCTTCATAATGATGTTTTTTCTTTCTTTTCCTTTTTCTGCAAACTCATTAGAGATAAGAGAGTATAGATATGAACACAAGTCACATATTTATTGAAAATGTATTATAAAATATTACTATCTTTTTGGTAGAGTATCATAACTTACAATTTAAAGTGTACTATAAAAATAATACCACATTTTTTGTAGATTATCACAATTTAAAATTGTATTATCCTCATTTTCACTAAAAAAGAGTGTCTAGTTGAGCCTCCAACCCACTGAAATCTAAGTAAGGTTGGCTTGGATGTTAATTTATGCCTGTCAGAGTGACATCCTTCCTCACAATTTCTGCAAATGTCCACTGGGCTTGTATTCTCAAAGTCACCCCTACCTCCGAGCTCCTGCACTCATGTAAGACATCTGTACTCTACAATTTGGCAACTCAGACATCATATTAAGCTCCATTTCCAAAAAGTTTACTCCATTCAACTATGGAATTTGTGGTAGAAGGATATGTTGCTAAAGATAGATTAATCATATCCATAAAAACTTTAAAGTAAATAACAGGTAAAGTATCCAAAGACATCCTGCCTTGTCTCCTCTGGGAAGTACGTATAATCTTATATGGCCCTTCTCTCCCAAGCTCTTTTGACTCACACCAAAGGCTTTATAACCAATCAGATGCTGTCCTTAGAAAGGAATTGTAAGCTTTTCTTTTAACATAGAGAAAAAGAAATTTAGGTTGAGATATAGTCACATAGGAATACCTTGCTGAGTCCTTAAAACATAGGAAAGTGGAGATGGCCTCTAGACTTCCATCTTACATTTGGACATGCTTAAAAGATTTTTTTAAATCACTCAACAAAAAAAGTTGGGCCTATCAGGTAAGAAGTTTTTATGTAAACTGTGAACTTAATGTGCAAGAAACTCAGAACAGAGATCTGTCCAGAACAGGAAGAGATACAAAAAATTGTTTTTGTTTTTAATTAACCCAATTATGGCATAATTAAAGTTGTATTTAGTTTTATTTTATAGGTTAGAAATTGCTTACCTTGAGAACCTAAAATCTGTGGCAAAAGGAATTTTTATACATAGATAACATTTTTCAAAATATTAAAAATGAAGGCCACATCCTGCTTTCACTTTCATTAGCAATGTAAAATAGGTGACTCATGTTACTTTTTCCAGATTAGATTTGATTTTTTTTAATTGTAGTGTATGAAATATCTTCCCCCTCAGCCTGCTCAGATCTTCGGCTCTGATTACCAGGAGGATAAGACAGGAGATTAATAAGCACAATAAATGGATGAGATTAGAGGCTTGCCTCAAATTATGAAGAGAGGTAACATGGTAGAGAGCTGTGGTAAAGACTGGTTAATTTTAGCTCATTACGTGAGTAAAGGTGTCATATACAGAATGTACAAGCTTCTCATGCTACAAGAGGAGTATTTATTCTACAGGTTAAACTTACCTTGAAAAATGAAAGATTTCTGAGCAACTAAAACAAGGGTCCAATGGCCACAGATCATGGCCAGAGATTTCCCTGGTTTCTTCCTCCCTCTGGGAAATTGGAAGCTGTGCAGTTTTCTTAGGAGCAAAATGATTAGTTATGCTCAGAAAAACAAATAGCAAAACCTTACAAATAGTTCATGATGGATAAAGAGAAAGGGAGACAAATGATCATGTATAGGACAGCTAAGCTAATTTCTCAAAAAATCCCTGTAATCCTTGCCTAAAAATCTGTTTCTCCTCTTTTACCTTCACTCAGTAGGGTAGCTAGTCTCCGTAAACAGTTCCCAGGGAACTTGCCTCCTTTTGTTCACAACTTTGTGTATCACTTTCTCTTGCATCTGGGCTTTCTCTGTGAATCAGTTAGATCTGATAGAATATTAAAGAAGCAATGCTGGTTGATATCTGAGCCTCAGTCAGAGGTCTTACAGATTCCTTCTGATTCTCTCAGGGAGTTCTGTGAGCCTTGAGCCATTTAGAAAGAAAGGGAGCTCTAGTTGGCAGGGCTTAAAACACAACACACTGTATAAAAATCATGTGGAGCAGAAGAATCTCCCAGTCAAGCCCTGTCCAAATTCCTAACCCATAAAACTGCAAAAGATATTGAAATAGCTACTTTCTATTATTAACTCTGTGGGTTGTTATGCAGAAGTAGTTAGCCAAAACATCTGGATTGTAGTCATTCACTTTCTAGGTCTTGGTGCAGATTTTACACCTTTTGAGAAGACTTTTCTGACCTCATATTACTTACTGTGTTATAATTGCCCATTTCCTTTGGTTTTTGAGTTTAGTGAGGACAAGGATCTTGTCTCAATTGATTGATCACCACTGTACTCTCAGAAGCAACAATACCTGGTAACTACAGTAAGCAATAAACAAACATAATCCACTGATTTAATGAATGTATTTCTTATGCAAGTAAACACTGATCTCTGTCTCTACTAGGAAGAAGCTCCTTGCCTGTTACACCATTTGACAGCTTCCAGTAAAGGCAATCACACCAAATATATCTCAGCAAAATCTAAGAGCAGCATGCCTTGCATAAACCACTCAGACACCTAAATTATTAAAATGCGTAGAGGATTAAGAATTAAATGTGTGCAGTGAGAATTATTTTTCCAAATATTCATTTTAACTCTATTGCTCTGAATTTTGACCAAAGGTTAAATAGATTTGGATTGGTGCTATTCTCAAGGCTTATAGGAATAAAGGGAATATTAAGACTATAAAGGCTCATGATTTATTTTCTAAATGAAGAAAAATGCCCTCTCTTATCCTATAAATAAGACATTTGTGAATTGGCAAATGCTAGCACAAACAAGTTCATTTTGTAACAGTAAAACTGTCAAGAACACATTTAAACTGAAAATATATAACTAGGAAAATTTTACAAGATACAGATGTCATGTCAGGCAAGGAGTTAAGCCAAATGACCCAAAAGATGTAATGGGCAAGGATTTTACAAAATGGATAAAGATCAGAGCAAATGAAGCATACATGCAAACACACACATGGATGTCCCTCTCTCTTATGTCTCATGGTGAGTTCCAAGGACCATCCGGAAAGTGGTATATGGTTCCCCAAGCATCTGACCCTGATTGAGGAATTACTAAGGAAGAGTCCAAAGATATTCAAGGCACTGATTCTGGAAATCTCAGATAGGCGGTTTGGTTGGTCTCCTAAGCTCTTGCAGTTGCTTATAATGAGTCATAGACCTACTCAGTGGTCATCTATCACTTTGAGTCTGAGAAGCCACTCTGGAATAAATGATATGATAGCTTCTGCCACCCACAACAGTCCTTGCCTTGCTCTCTCAGTAGTGTTCCTTAGGGAACAAGATTCCAACTTACTATCATCCCACTTGGAGATTAAATTTGCTTACAACACACACACATAGTCATATTCATGTAGTCAAAACTCTTTAGTTTATAGGCAAGGCCTAGAAAGTTTGACTGAATTACTCAGAATCACAGTGTGAGAGCAGGAATTACGTGCTGATGTTTCTTATGCATTCATTTGACATTTTTCTTATTTCTCAATGGGACTCAGATACTCAAATTCCTGAGCCACCTAGAAGGTAAAGTCTCCTTGAAGAAAACACATAATACTTTATAAATTCTGTGTGTCAGATAACTAAGCACAATTAATAAAGATAGACTACTTCTCAAAAGATGTGATTTGCCCTCTATGTGACCCCAAAAGAAATAAAAAGAATTCCCAAATAACAGCAGCCACGAATGGCCAGATATACACCTGGCCAATCAAACACAACCTTGTAATAAAATGATTCAAGAGAAAACTGTGTTGAGAGAGGGTTGCTCATTTTTTTCTTTCACCTGAACAAAATAGGAGCAAGGAATCAATCTTGGATAACAAGAGAAATTTGGAGAGAAAAGAGCCAAAATGGGAAGATTCAGGAAAAAATAGAGTAAAAGCTCTTTAATAAAACCAGATATGTAACTATTTTAGTGTAGTTATAATGAAGAAGAATTGTGGGAGTTTCACTTAGCACATCTCCCTGTGATGGCCTTTGGTTTCCCATCATGTCTCCCCAGTTCACTCAGTCTTCATCTGTTCAGAAATGTTCTCCTGGTGTCAATAATTACTGGTGTAAGGCATACCATTAATTAAGAAAAAAGTTTAATCAGTTTCTCATGCCAAAGATTAGCAGTAATCCTTTCTCATGGTTATTTTTTTTTTCATTATGTCCTAACTACATAACATTTCCATTGGCTTTCTGAACTCAACTGTCAAACAAAATGGCAGCCAGCAGATCCCACAGCAGAGGAGTAGAAATAAGTCCATGGACGGCCCAAATGCTTCACATACCTGGAAGCAACAGCGATTTCTCTCACTCCCAATTGTCAATCCACTTTACAGAAGTCAACGAAGCTGGCCAAATAACCAATTCTCTAGAAAAAGAAGACTGTAATATGATGCTTAATTTCTTCATCATAGAAGAAGTAAAAGAAGAAAAGAAGATTCATTTATTTCTGTCTTTGATTACTGGCTGCTGGGTTAAGAGCTCTTACTAGGGATGAAACAGAGCTTCTAAATTATGCTCCAAAGTCCATGAGAATAAATCTATGCTAGTCCATCAAAATGGTAATGCTGTTATAGAGCTGTTTCTTGAATTAGACCCACAACATGGGATTGAGAATATCGAATTTCAGGAGATCTTGAACAATAAAAAATATTGGGCTTTCTTTCCACTTTAGGACACATTTTACATTAGGTAAGTACCTAAAGAGAAGATTAATACAGTCTCAGGTATGGTTGTTGAGATAACGTTAATTAGAATATCTGTGGGCAATAGTAGGTAAAGTGGTATGAAGAGTGATATGGTATTGAAGGCATCCTACATCCTTGAAGACATCCCACATCCTGAAGACATCCCACATCCTTTAAGACATCCTACATCCTTGAAGACATCCTACAACCTTGAAGACATTCCCCATCCTTGAAGACATCCTACATCCCTGAAGACATCCCACATCTTTGAAGACATCCTACATCCTTGAAGACATCCCACATCCTTGAAGACATCATACATCCCTGAAGACATCCCACATCTTTGAAGACATCCTACATCCTTGAAGACATTCCATACCTTGGAAGACATCCCACATCCTTGAAGACATTCCACATCCTTGAAGACATCCTACATCCTTGAAGACATCCCACATCTTTGAAGACATCTTTAAAGACATTCTACACTCTTCATGCCATGAACTGTGCTTTACTCTCTTTCACTTTAGTCTTTGCAAAATCTCATGATATATTAAGTTGTATTAAATTATTTTCCATTTACAGCTAAGGAATTTGAGACTCAGAGACTAGACAGAGAATGGGTTTTTTAGAGTTTTGGAAAAGAAATGTCTTTTTATACTCCCCAAGAAGAAATTTTCTATTGAATCACTCGCACATCTATTCATAAATTTTCCTTTCTCTTATACAACAGTTATACTATCTCTTATCTTATTGATATACTCAACAACTATTTTTGCATTACTTTCTATATGCCAAGTACTTTTGAGCCAGTGTGGATACAGGAATAAAATAAACATGGAGCTCAATTCTAATAAAGGGAGACAAATAGTAAAGAAACACATAAGTAAAATGTGTAGAGTGTCAGATGGTACTAAAGGCTATGCAGAATAAAAGCATGAAAGGGGAATAAAGCATGCAAGGTACAAGGGGAATACAATAGATTAGTTAAGGAAGTCCTTATTAATAAATTTAAGAAAAGATAACTGAGATTTTTTATTCTCTTTTATTTTTAATTGACAGTAATTGTATACATTTATGGGGTAAAAATGTGATGTTTCAATACAAACATAAACATTGTGGAAATATTTTGAAATGTACATTATTATTAACTATAGTTACCATGCTGCATGATAGATCACCAGAATTTATTCCTTCTAACTGAAACTTTGTGTCTGTTGACCAACATCTCCCATTTTCCTGTCCAACTCCCTCTCTGTTCAGCCTCTGGAAACCACCCAAAGGCATTAGCATTACCGATATGTGGGGGAAGAGAATTGCAGTTAAAGCAAACAGCTGGAATAAAGACCTATAGCCTAGAGTGTTTCAGGAACAGCAAGAATAGGGTCACTTCTCTGGTGTAAGGGTAGGGTGAGCTGCAGAGAGGTTGTAAGAGTCACATCCTATACAGCCTTGGAAGCTCCTGTAAGGCATTTGGCTTTGGATTTGGTGAGAAGAATGAGGGTATAATATTATTTGGCTTATTTTTAAAGGATCCCTCTGGATGCTACTGTAAGATAGGCTGATAGGGAAGCACCGCTGGAATTTGGGTGGCCCAGTCTATGGGACACCAAGTTGGAAATAGATAGCCAGTAAGGTTTATGCAATTCCTGTTCATCTAAGGTTTCTGATCCTCTGTCAGACCTCAGCCAACCTAAAAATTTTCCTGTTTCACTCCGATATCAGAAGACATCTGACACTTTGTTGTTGATACATTTGTTAGTCTGCTCTGCTTGTGGGAGCCTGCTGTGTTTCCTTGTGTGGTAAGGACTCTAGCCAAGAGATAAGCAGGTCATACTCCTTCTGTTTCTTGGCAGGCCATGTGCTTTGATGTGAACAGATGATCATGCTGTTGTATTCATGTGGTGGTGCTTGTAGGAAAATGGCAGGGAAAAGGCGTGAGTGATGATGATATTGTAATGTGGATTTTTGAGGACAATGATGAAAATGAGCATGAAGAAACTCTTCCTGTATGCAGTGACATTAGTTCCAGTGAACCTGAAGCTAGTGATGAAGAAGAAAGTGACAATAATATGAAAACTGAGTAGTTGGAAGATTTATCGTGATGGTGATGGTGATGGTGATCTTATCAAGTTCCTGTACTGTTATACAACAGGGATTCACGGTTCTACAAAGTGCTCAGGCAAAAACTGAACTTGAATATTTCTAGCTCTTTTTCTCAGATGATCTTATTGGTGAAATTATGTCTGCAACAAATATGAATGCAGTGGAAAAAATACAGCAAGTGACTCTACTAACAAAATGCTCAATGCAGCACTCATGGAAGAACGTTTTGTGAGAAAGAAATGAAAGCGTTCTTTGGTGTAATATTGAATATGTCTTTGAACTGGATGGCAGAATTAGTTGACTATTTTACTGAAGATTGGCTAGGCCAAAACTCATTCTTCAAAGATGTTTTCTCTCGTCTCTATTTTTTCCAAATATTTGGATGCTGCATTTAGTTCCTCCTGTCACAGCTCAAGGGAGTGTGTGTACCCAAGGGAGCAAGATGAAGAGTGTTAGTGAGTGCATTGACAATAAATGCAAAGAACTTTGTTTATAGATGAGAGCACAGTAGATGTCAAAGGAAGGAGTCGACTCAACTGATACAATCCAAAGAAGCCTACAAAGTGGGACTTAAGATTTTTTTTTTTTTTTTGGCCTGTGTGATTCAGTAAATGGTACACACAGAAGCTATTACAGGTAAAAGGTAAACATACCTGTTCCAACTTGCATACAAATTTAACTTAAGAACAAACCCACAGAACCTATCTCCTTCACAACCTGGGGACCACCTGAACTCTTATTTGATCCTCATTCTTTTGGCACCCCTTCCTCTGTTTTTGTGCATTGGGGGGTTTACAATGTCTAAGTACATTAAGATGGAACCTGGCTTCTGTTTACCATTCTTCTCTTTACTGTGGGTGATCACCTTTCAGGGGCTTTTTATTTCTTTCTGCCATTCTGAGCTTTCGTAAGTGATCTCTTTCCCATCTAAAGAAGAACTTCTCCTAGCAATTGTTATAGTGCAGGTTTGCTGAAGATAAATTCTCTCAGCTTTGATTTTTTTTTTTTTTGTCAGCGTTATTATGATACCTTATTTTTATTTCCACTGTTTAAAGTTGTTATTCTGTATTCTGGGGGTCTGTGTTTTTCTGATGAGAACTCATTTATTATTATTAATTTTTTAAATATAATGTATCAAACATGACTTTATCATCAGTGTACAATAGTTTGATGATGATATACTTAGTTTGGGTGTACCTATATTTATCTTGCTTGGGGTTCACGGAACATGAATCTGTTGAGTATCACAAATTTTAAACACTGACCTGTTTTTGTCATCGTCTTGATCTTCACCTCCTCTTCCTTCTATGCACTATTTTTTTGCAGTTAATTATGGACAAACTCTGGCTTGGTGCCTGTAGCTCTGCGGCTAGGGTGCCAGCCACATACACTGGAGCTGGTGGGTTCAAATCCAGCCCAGGCCTGCCAAACAACAATGAAAAATACAACCAAAAATGAGCTGGGCGTTGTGGTGGGCACCTGTATTCCCAGATACTTGGGGAGGCTAAGGCAAGAGAATCTCTTAAGCCCAAGAGTTTGAGGTTGCTATGAGCTGTGACGCCACAGCACTCTACTGAGGGTGACATAGTGAGACTCTGTCTCAAAAAAAAAATATATATATATATACATATATATATATATACATAAATTGTGGACAAACTCTATTGGCCTTGTCTTTAAGTTCACTGACCCCTTCTTTAGCTGTGCTTGGTCTACTGTTAAACCCTAGAAATAAAATATTTCCTACTGATATTCTATTTCAGTTCTATAATTTCTATCTAGTTCCCTCTTTCCAACTAATTCCTCTAGTTTTCATTTTTCTGATAAATTGTCCTATCTATTCATACATGTTGTTTATTTTTTCCATAAAATCCTTTAACATATTTCTCATAGTTACATTTATTTATTTATTTTATTTCAAAATATTAGAGGGGGCTCAGCACCTGTAGCTCAGTGGTTATGGCACCAGCCACATACACCAGGGCTGGTGGGTTCTAGCCTGACCCAGGACTGCTAACCAACAATGATGAGTACAATAAAAAAAAAAAAATAGCCTGGAATTATCACGGGTGCCTGTAGTCCCACCTACTCAGCAGGCTGAGGCAAGAGAATCACTTAAGCTCAAAAGTTTGAGGTTGCCATGAGCTGTGACACCATGGCACTCTACTGAGCGCAAGACAGTGAGACTCTTTCTGAAAAAAATATTAAAGTGGTACAAATGTTTTTGATACATAGATAGCTTTTTAAAATGCTTAAGTTAGGGATATTAGTGTACTCATCACTCAAATAGTGTTCATTATACTTGTTGGGTAGGTTTTAAGGCTTTGTCAGTAATTCCAGCATCTATGATGCCTGATTTTATTGACTGATTCTTCTTCTGGGTTTGGATCACATTTTCCAGTTTCTTTGCATATCTGAGTATTTGTCATTGTTTGCCAGATGTGCTGTGTTCTTATCCCTTTAAGCTATACTTTCATTTGATCCACAAGTGTGCTTTCTTCATACGCTCCCCAAACCTTTCTGCTTTTGGTCTTTTCTTTTGTTTGTATGTCTCTTCTCGTATTTTCATCACATCAGGGATTTTCAAATGCCTCTCAGAAACACTGAGCTAGTTTATTGTTAGATAATTAAGGCCTTGGCGCACAAAACACTTGCAATCTAATTGGAATCTTACACAAATGCTTCGATTATTCTATGTGGGAGGACTCTGGCCCATAACCAGGGAGGGTGAAAATCAGATGGGTTAGAGTAGTCAGGGAAGGAATTAGGAAGGATGTAGAATTTGAAGAGGGAGTTGATATGAACCAATAAAGTGGAAAAGGGAACCACTATTTACAGAAAGAACAAAAAAAATGGAAGGAACATAAACATGACATTTGCAGATCTGGTAAGGAGATGAATGTGATGAGAACAGAAGTTATGTGAAGTCAGAGAATGATGAAAAATATCTTTTGAAAAAAATTTCAGTAAAGTATGTCAAGAATGAGAAAAAAAGTATCCAACGTACTCAATACTATTATGAAACCAATATATAATCACTTACAGATTTATACAAAAGATAAAACACAAATGTAGTACTGCAGGAAGGAGAAGAGGGAAGGAAGAGGGGAGGGGATGGAGGAGGGCGTTTGGTGGGACCTCGCCTAATGTGCTGCACATTTCAAAACAACTAAGAGTAAATTATAAATGTCTTACCACAAAAAATAAGTGAGTGAGGTGATGGTTATGTTAATCAGTTTTATTTAAGCATTCCACATTGTATATCAGATCATCACATTCTATGCCATAAATTATAGTTATTATTTAATAAAAATTAAATAAATAAATAAATTATCCTTCCATCTTTTATTATTTTTTCCTTTATGATTAAACGGCACAAGTAATATACTTTATGGTGTTCTGATGCTTCTAAACAAAGATCTGTCAATGGTACTTCCTGCCATAATATCTATATTTGAGCCTCTATGCTCAATAACATCATCAAACTACAATTAGGATGTTTTCCATTTAGGTTTGATTTTTCCTCACTACCATAGAATTAATTCTTATCTCCAATATGTTAAAGCAAATGACAGAAGTTTTTATAAAAAAAAAAAAAGTCAACCAAATGATTGCTTCATCTCTGAGGGATTAAGCCCCCGTATGAATAATTTTTCTGTGAAATGATTCATGTATTTACCGAATCTACCAATCAACAAGCAGAAATAATTGAAATAGCTGTATAAATATCAGTGAATCATGAGACTCAAACTCATAACTATAATTTTTCATTTCGTCAACTGCCAAGGTAGAAATTATTTTCTCTTCCATAAGTATGACCTTAAAATTCTCAGCTCTGTTGGACTTCTAACACATCAAACACTCCATCCGTATTCTACAAAGAACAAATAATAATCACAAAATGTGTCTGTCCTGTGGTAAGAAAAAATTCCTGACAGGTTCCTCCCTAAATAAAAATAAATGGACTGACTCCCATAAAATTTATGTGGTTCACACAGAAATAGTTGGACTACTTCAAGACCTCAAAAATGTCTGGTTAAAAACTCAAGAACCACACTAGGATAAACTTCCTGTTGATGAGATTGCTCAGATCATGGAATCCCCAACAAGGAAAGTAATGGGAAGTTTATCATGGGAATCCTTAAAAACACACCGGTTTTAACACAAAACAGTAAAAAATAGCACTCACATATATAAAAACACAGAGGCAAAGCAAAATTCTGTCCTATCTCCAAATACTAAGATTCTCAGAGACTCATGTAATCCTTGCATTTCTCCTTGCTATCTAAACTTAGTTCTTGAATTCTACGTGATGTCGGTATATGTATATATTGTCTATGTGCTTTGGGTTCAGAATCTCTAACCCATCTGATTATTGATAATCATTACAATGAGTAGAAGATGTTTTTTTGGACAACCATCTCCAAGTCCTAGAGTTCCAGTGGTGTGTTCAACATTGTTAATGGAACTCTTACTTCCTCTCTGCTCTACTGTAGGCAATGGGCTTATGTTTGTAAGAGGGATAGCTGGAACAAGGCTGCTTTCTGTGACCTTGGAAATGTAGAAAGTTAATCAGATTTCCCCGGGATTGAATTTATAACCCATTTTTCATTAGCTTCATGATAGTCAAGTCATAAAATATAGAACTAAATTGCCATTGAAAAAACTAGTGCATATATAAATAGCAGTATTTAAGAAGTCCAGGTGGTATTTAAATCTAATCAATTATCATGAGTAGGTTTAGTCATAAAATGATCTATTGTGGAAGAAAAAATGACTTTGAAGATACTGATAATAATAACTATGTGCTAGAAAAATTCTGTATATGAGTAGTGACCTCATGCTTAAAAGTAGAAGATAATGTCTTATTCTCCTGGAGTTATTTAATCCAGAAATTTCCATTCTGCCTGGATGTTTCTACTAAACAGACTATAGCTGCTTCCATAAAAAATATAAGAGTTAGGCATATCTCTGACATAATCTCCCTAAACTGTTATTTGTGTCATCTTTTGATCTCTCCTCCTATACTTTGGGAAAGTACCATTTCTTTTTATATTTGTCTTCCAGATTTCCATGCAGTTCTTTTGTCTATTTAAATGGCCATTTGGGTATACAATGCCTTTAAAACCTGAGAATTCAGCCTCTGATTTATTTGCTTTTCATTTCTGCCACATCTATAAAATTAGCAAATGGAAATGAGCTGAAATAAATAGTATGAAAAATGTATTTTCCTACAGGTATGCTAATACATTGGTTACTTCACATGCAAGTAACTAGTTAAGGCTCTCAAGTATCTTCAGTAAGCCCCTAACAGTTCATCAGTCACAGTTTGCATAGTCAGGGTTCTCTAAATATGTAAATCATATAAAAGATTTCTGCAAAGGAGTATAATAGAGCTGATTTAATCACAAGATTGTCCTGGCTTCTCATAATTAAATGATTGGTAGAATTTTATTCCTTATCAGTTGCATAAGTCAACTTGACTTGGGTGGCCATTCTAGTGTTCTGTACATATTTTATGTGGTTAGCATGTGATTCTCTTAAGACCTGTTCACCATGGCTATGGGTCACTCACATGGTTCTTGCGTTCTTCACAAGATATTTATGAAATTCGGCAGCGATTCATGTACCAACCACTGATACAGGCTGCAAATGTCCTACTGAATTTTTTTCTTTTCCTCTTTTTTTTTTTTTTTTCGAAGAAAGACCCATTTGGAATTCTTACTCTATGCATCTTGGGGTTTCCTGAAGGTTTGAGACAGTGAGGAGACCAACTATGTCATACTTAGAGAAGAGAGAACTACAGTCTTTGATGGCAGGTTGACAAGGGCACTCTGTCCCTGAAGTCATTTTATTATCTGACTACTGTGTTTCTCCAAGGAGACTGAGACCACCTACCTGCACATTGAAAAACACAGCTGAAATCTGTCTTTGTGACCCAGACAGATGCCCTCTCAACTTCTCCCTGTACTGAAGGAAAACATTGCAGCCCAGGCCAGATGAAAACAAGCACGCCCCCCCCCCCACCTTTTTCTGTGGGAAAGATGAGTTGAAACCAATTTAATATATTTGAAAAATCTGGGAAAAAAACAGAACAGATTTTTAAAAAGCTGTTCCTTTACCCATTGGTATGCTACTTGCAGGAGTCTTACAAAGGAAACTTCTGTTGGAGTGGAAAACACTGAGTGAAACCCATGTTATGTGAGACTTTAATTCCCCAAAGCTGGGAAAGTGAAAGAATCAGATCCCTATACTCGTGGACTGTTACAAAGAATGTTTGTGCAATTGGTTTTAACCACTTCATTAGGAATCCCCTTCATCTGCTGAATATAGTTAACACAAGTCAGGTGAAGCTAATTTTACACTTGCTCTTAGCCAAAAGGCCAAGAGGCCGGTAAAGCTAATTTTAAAAAGCAATATTGTTATATTACATGCAACAGATTTCTGAGAACAGACGGGAAGGATTGGTTTGTTCCTGTTCGTTAAAAAGAATTTTTTTCACCAACTGTATAACTGTACTGTTAATACAACAATTAATATAGCCTTGCCACAACTTCATTGGAATCAATGATTTAATGTGATTTATGTCTTAATGCTTTCTTCCTGGAAGGGGGTACATTTGGCACAAGATGTCTGATTTCATGCAATAAAATCATAGACCTGGGGCCAATCTTGTGAAACCATTGGCTAGTGTAATAGAATTAGGACCTCTTCTATGTTTTTTAAATCACTAAATTACTGGCAAACTTAATTCAGCAATACCAAAATTAAAACTACAAGGCTATTTGGTATTTTGTATAATGGACATCCCCTTTTCACCAAGAGCAGAGGCTAATTTCTGTCAGATTAAATTGAACAGAGTCAACTTTTGATTGATGTTTTTCTATCTTTCTGGAGTATGACTCACATTGAGAAATACATCTTACATCAGCCTCCATATATATAATCTGAAACAAAAATGTTCATGAATAATTCTCACGCTTATTGTATGTGGTGCTCTCCAATATGTGCTACTTTCTACTTTATTAATGTGAATTATTTAATAATGTTTGCCACCTATTTATATATCAAGAGTAGTGGTTGAGGCTCGGTGCCTGTGGCTCAAGGGGCTAAGGCACCAGCCACATACACCTAAGGTGGCAGGTTCGAATCCAGCCCAGGCCCGCCAAACAACAATGACGGCTGCAACCAAAAAATAGTCGGGCGTTGTGGCAGGCGCCTGTGGTCCCAGCTACTTGGGAGGCTGAGGCAGGAGACTCACCAGGAGTTGGAGGTTGCTGTGAGCTGTGATGCCACATCACTCCACCCAGGGGGACAGCTTGAGGCTCTGTCTCAAACAAAAAAAAAAAAAAGAGTAGTGTTGAAAATACATGTCTTTCACTCTGCAGTTGAGAGCCAGGCACAAAATAAAACTGCTCCTAAAATGATGAGTAATGTCCAACTCTTACTAAGTACAAAGTGTCGTTTATTCATTAGTCTATAAATGTCCATAGTAACTATACAGGCATTTTACATGTATAGATGGAGGTCGTAACGTGGCAAATATCCTGTCAAGGCTTACATAGCTAGTTAGCAGCAGGTGGCCCAGAATTACTCATGCTTTTAGCCACTAAATTAACATCTAGGCGGAAGGCTGAGTCTTGGGTCATCTTCTCGACCTGGGAATTGAGTCCAGACTCTCCAATTACAGAGGAAATTCATTGAGCCCAGACTCTCCAAATTACAGAGGATATTTAGAAAGCCTTACTTAGTTCTGAGAAGATCTTTCTCTATGACCTCCTCAGTCCTCCTCCAAATTGCACATGTCCCGCAGTGGGCTAGCAAACAGCTGGAGCCTGGGCTACCTGGTGGGAGTTGCACATCAAGGGACCACATAGGAGAAGTCTTTGCCTGCAATTGGCCTTTTCATGAAAGTTAGTCCATTCTAAGGTCTGGGGCAATAAACATACTGGATGATTTATCTGGGCAGGGAGAATTTGACTATTAATATCGGCCTATGACCAACCCTGGGACAAGCGAGTGGATGGTATCATAGCTCAGAGTTCTTTTTTTCTTTTTCAGCAACTGGAGTGATCATGGCATCAGATTAACCCAGATACATAAAGAAAGATTTAGTTTTGTGTGATCACTAATCTCTGTAATGAGTTTAGAAATGTCTTTAGTCAGCCAACTCTTCAACAATAGTCTTTTCCTCTTATTTACTCATGGGCAACAATAAACAGCTCAAATTGGTTGAGGTGAATGATGCTTCAGAGTTTTAATGAGTTCTAATTAAGGCAAACTAATCAATGAGCAAGTCATTAATGGTTTACATAGTGGTCAAAACAATTAGGTAATTTACCAACTAATAAGTTGCTTGAAATTGAACATAATTCTGACTGAAGTCAACCCAAACAACAAATCTAAATAAAGACAATAGATGTTGATAAAGAACAAAGACAAGCAAGGGATGGTTCAGTTACATGCCAAAAAAGAAAAGAAATGTGAATTTTTTAATAGGCAAGTAGTTACCATAATTTCTTTCATTCGTTTCTTATTTTTGACTGAAAAAAAAAAAACTTTGACCTAAAGTTCTCCAAAATATGTTCTCTGAAACGTACACAAAAATGCTAAATAACTTAAAATCACACTTGTCCTATATTTGTTGGTCTATGGAAGAAAATAATTACATTAGCTGCTAAATTTCAGGACCACAGTTTTTGTGATATGGACATGTCCACACATACTATGTGCTTTCACCTTCCCCTCCTAGAATGTAAACTCCTTGAGGACAAGAGTTTTGTCTGTCTTTTTTTGCTGTTGATCCCCAATGACTAGACAGTAGCAGGATTCATCAGCTACATGTTTTCTAAATGGCTCTTTTTTTAAGCAAATTTTTTTTTAAATCATCAAAAATTTTTACGAGTCTGAAATCTAGTCAAACATACATTTAAAAGAACACATAATTCTCTTAGGTAATATGTATGTGTTTGCTTAACAAGTACCTAGTTAATTGCTACAAATGAGCTGACTACACGCTCTGCATAGCACTCTTTCAAATATTTAAAGCAGTTCAGTTCATCAAAACTCACACTTGAAAATGCTAAAATATCCTTTATGATTTTAGGAACCAGTGACCTGTGTTTTTGTGAAAGTGTCTTGGATGAATTTATACTTTTTGGGTAATAAGCAAAACTTATTATGGAATAATAATTGTTGCAGTGGCTCTAAATCATTTTTTAAATGGCTAATGATGAATTAATACAAGGTATCTGATCCAAGTGACTAAACTATTCCCTGAAGGAAAAATGCTCATCTCTAAAAGATATTTTCCTAGACAGGACAGTGGTAACAATGCTGGTCTTACACACAGGTGTTTCAATTATTCAAGTCATTGATCAGGTAGAAACAAGTTCATGAGCTCCTTGAGGTGACAGAATATTTTCAACCAACCTGGGAAAAAGTATCCTGTGCCAAAATTCCCAGAGATAAAAACTGGACATGGCATTTGTTAGTATTTAAAGTCGTAGAGCAGATCTCTAGAAAAATCATAACAAAACTCTTTCTACACTAACAACATAGATAGTTAGGTTGAAAGATCCTTACCAAGGCCTAGAAAACAGTTTCGTGTAGTTTTCCTAATTGATGTGCATCTGCATGTTTTACATGAACTTGGGCTCAAGGTCATCTAGAGCCTAATGAATTCACCAGACTTTTAGAGCCTATTCAACTCATTTGCATGATAAGTCATAGGTTTCTTCTGAACTCTGAAACCATTACTAACTTATGAAAACATTTGATTTAATGGAGAATTCTGAAACAAAAAGGTCTTTAAGGTGTATTTAAGTCAACCCATTTCAGAAAAAGTATGTCTCTGTGCTAGAAATAGATTTATATGCTATTTATGTATACATTTGTATATATGTACTGTGTGTATGCTAGATTTATATAACATTTTATATATGTATGTACGTGTATATGTTATAAATAGATACAGGCTGTGTGTGTATATACTATAAAATTAGTCCTGGCTTCAGTATATTAAGTATCTTTTAGTTTCATAAAAAGTGATGAATAGAATCTGTCTTTATATAAACTAATAGGATATATCTGAAACAAGTTTGAAAATCTGTTGGGTAAAGTTATGAGTGGGCTGACTTGTACATATGATTATATCTGGCATAATTATATCAATACTTTTACATGATGGGGCCATTACTGATTTCTTATAGACCATGCAAAGTTGCTGAACAGACTTCAGCAAGAAGTTCTGTTCTCTAAATTCGGCTTTGCTATTCCTGTTTTATGTCATCATAAATTGCAAAACATTTTTTTTTCTCTCTACCAACAACTGTTAAAAGACTTGCTATGGGAAAATCTGGTATGTCAATCTTTGATAGTACATCAAAGCTAATTTGTGCTAAAATACTATCATCGAAGAAGTCATATAATTTTTGTACACAGTTGTATCAGTGACTCAAGACCTACGTTTCTTTCCATTTAACTTGGGAACAGAACCAGTAATTGAAACAGTACTCCTCGGAGACCAGAAGATCCAATTAATGACACACACAATAGGTGTGTGATCTGTGAAATCCTCACCATGGCTTGGCTGGTCATTTCATTCAGGGAGGTGGTGAGAGATTATCTCTTTAGTGCCAATTCATATGAAGCTTTTTCATGCTGGTAACAATGCTAAGTGGAGCAAGAACAAAAGATTTTCCTTTGTAACCATAACCAAACTCCAATCTCATCTTTTTTGTAAGGTTTGCCCCGAATACCCTCCATCTTCCTTTTCACCCAGATTCACTGCTGATAGGTGTTATACAATTCAGTCCTCCGCTGTGATTCAGAAGCATTGTAATATCTCTACCTCTGTCAGCTGTTGAGCAAGAACCATTTTCCCTTTTTTTCGTGTCCCTCTAGATACCCAGTTTAAGGCTTAGAACTTAGCAGGCCATAAAATTTTGCTTTTGGCTTGTTAATTTGAAAAACATGACCCCCAAACTGCACATATGGTCAGGTGATTATAATGATGATATTTATATTGTTGATATTTAATAATGTAATTTTTTCTTTCCCCAAATTCCAAGTATTTTCTCATTGGTCTCACAGTTGGTAGGCATCAAGAGTGAATTTCTCAGTGTAATTTTTAATAGGTCACTTGAACCTATTGCCCTTAAAAAGAAATGTTTGCAAAAGGGTTTAGGGAATGGTAAGCAAACTTATGAAAATATTCAAGAAATTTCACATCGTAAGCATTCTGGTAAGTGGTTATAAATCACTGGGCCACAGTAAGGTATGCTTTATACAGGCCGTCCCTGAGTTACAAACATCTGACTGAGGTATGACTCATACTCACAGAGGCCGTTACAGGTAAATGCACCTATTCCAAGCTACATACAAACTCACCTTAAGAACAGATCTACAGACCGATCTCGTTCATAACCTGGAAACTGCCTATATATGAAAAGAGGGGGTGAATTAATTAATCCCTAAATTCTCTCCCAGCTCTTAATATTATGACACCTTCTCTTATTGAACAGCAAGGACCAATCTCAGACCCTATGACCGAGTACAGTTAGATTAAATGTATTGTATGTATACACTGGTCTATAAAAGCCATGCTTAACAGGCAGCTGACATTTGAAATGCCACCTTTTCCTTTTTTCCCCAGAGCTAGTCAACCACAGCACAGGCAGAGGAAGAGTCCGGGACATCCTCATTTTTCACTGATGAAGGACTGTCTGAAAAACAGTATTTACAAAAACATTCCTATGCTGATTGTCTGCGTCCCCTGCAGGCTGCAAGTGAGGGGTCTAAGAACTTGGGGAGGCAGAGGCCGTGATGGGTGAATAAATCCTTTCTCACCGTTCTAGAGCTCATCCTCAATCAGGCCTCTCTCTGTGGGAGGTGGAAAGGAATCTGATGGTGCCTATTTGTTTTGGCAGCCTGTGCCCTGAAGACGCACACATCCAGAGAATGGCAGAGAGCCATTTTTCCAGGCCAAGGCTGACTTGTGTTCCATAACCCTGTGGGAAGCTGAAAATGCAAGCCACAAGGGCTTGTCCCCAATCTGTGAATAAACAGCCCTCTACTTCCAGAGATATCGTTCCTAAAGCACCTTTCATTTATTGAAGACTCATTTTAAGAATTAAGAAAAGAAAATGATGAAAAAATTCATTTGTTTATATCCAAATGATCCAGATGATTGAGGCGATAAGGACATTCCTCCTCATTATCATCATCAAGAGCCATGAGCAGAGGCAGCAAATGACAACAGAGCATCCGGAGGACTTTCTCTTCATTAGATTCTTTGCAATCTTCAGAATATCGGCCGTGGCCATCATTGTCCTTGATTCAACTGGCTCCCCAAATTAGTCTCTGCCATTGATGAACATATTGTTGACATAAGTCTCATGATTTAGAATTCTTCTTTGCAAATCCCTTGCTCAAATCCCTCATTTCTCAGGGTGTAAGGTATCACAGTACTTTAAATCCAGGAGAGATATGAAGTGAAGAAGTTAAGGACATTTATATCAACCTGTTCATGAGTATAGCAAAGTCTTTTATGCAGAATGTTCAGCTGCCTACAAACCATAAGCACCATGGGTCATGAAACAACTACTGTGAAGCAGCCCATGATTAATTGCTGCTTCCACCTGTTTCTCTAGTTCATTTTTTATTCCACACTCTGACTTTTGTGTTTTGATTTTACTTTTGCTACTTGATTTCGGATGCACACTACATATGTGTTTACTGTATGGCACACCCCATCGATGGAAATTTCTGGCATTTTATTAACACACACAAAAATCTCTTTAGACTTCTGTTAGCTTCAGATTAGTATGTGAGTATATGTCTTTGAGCAACTTTTCTAGAGAACTTATTTATAGAGAACTTATTAGCCCTAGAATTTTTTTTCTGAATAGGGCATAGAAATAAAAAATAATCATAATAGCTAGTATTTTCTCAGCACTTAATAGCATGTCAAGTACTATGTATATTGTCTCATTTAAACTATACAACCAACCTATGAAATAGGCACTAGGATTGGAATAAGTGATATAAAGGTTAAATTACTTACCGCTACATAAGGGGATATGTGTCAGAGAAAGATATATTAATATATAGGCATAGAGAGAATAGTGAACCAATTTACATCATTTTTAATGTCACACGTAATGTTTTTATTTTAAGAAAATGAAACACAATTATTGATTATGGCAGTATGCTGAACTAGATTTTCTGATCAATTTCCTGCTGAATACAGGGTAAGACAAATATGGGGTAAGACAAAATATGGGGTAAGACAAATGTATCAATAATTTGACAATAAAGTAAAGGGAAAAAATTAGAAAGACTAGAAACGAGAGGTCATCTGAATTTTATGTTCAGCTTGAGTGTTTTCACTAAAACCTAGTGGTTTTAAACTTAATTCCATGGCTTCATGTTGCACAGGGAACAGGAAATAAAACCCAAGGCCTATCCAGATTGGACTCCAGAATATACTCTCCCACCCTGCACAGATATAGAACCCCAAAGTTCACATCCTCAGTGGAAGGCCAAACCAGAAATAAAACTAGTTAAATTTACTCTAAGAGTTGGAAACAAACACAAAAACACATGTTCAAACCTTGGTGAAAGGTATAGACATGAAAAATTTCCCCCCCAAATTTGTAATCCCAAGTCACATCTCATGTGGTTTTGCAGGCCCATTTTATACTATCTAGGTACTTTGGGGATTCCCAAGGCCGAAACTTTAAAGTGGTAACAGATCTAAGCACCCAGCAGGAGCAAATTCACATCCCCTCTGGGATAAGTCTGAAAACCTTGACTCCAACTAATCCATTCACATAACATTCCAAAAACATGAATCAAAAACAATAAAATATAAGAGGATGCAAAACATAATGTGGGCCAGCCGGCCACAGTAGAGAGTAGATTCATACTGGTGACAATGGTAGACTAATTTGAAATAATGTGCTTCCTATCTTAAAAACAATAAAAGATGAATTCCAAAATTTGAGATAGAATAAAAAAACTGCCAAGCACAATTTCCCAAGACAAAAACTGAACTTCTACAAAAATATCAAAAATTAACATTAAATACTCAAGGGTCAGTTTTAGTAGCTAATGTGACATTTAATGAATTAAAAGAAATCCATACAAAGAGGTAAAGAAAGAAAATATAGATCAAAGAACTAGAAGATTTGAAAGGAAATTTAGGAGACATGGAAGATAAAGTCAGGAGATAGGAATTCCAGAATTAGTGGTGGAGAAGAAATATTTGAAGAGATGATGGCTGATAAGTTTCCAGAAATAAAGAATAATCTCAACCCATAATTCAAGAATCCAATTAAAAAGAACCTCTCATTTAGATCATCTAGCTGCATCAGAGTAAAAATTAAAAAAAGAAAGAAAGAAAGAAAGCAACATAAAGATTGTGAATCTAGCTTGAGATAATTGTGTGCCAATGAAGTTTTTTTGTTGTTGTTTCTTGTTTTTTTTTGAGACAGAGTCTCACTTTCTTGCCTCCCAAGAAATTGGGGCAACAGGTGCCCTCCACAACGCCCAGCTATTTTTAGAGATGGGGTGTGTCTCTTGCTCAGGCTGGTTTTGAACTCCTGAGCTCAGGCAATCCACCTACATAGGCCTCCCAGAGTGCCAGAATTATAGGCATGAGCCGCAGCACTTGGTCCCAATTAAATTTTTTTTTAAACTTTAGCTAGAGATAAAAGGAATTGTACACAAGTGTCAGTTAGCCTGCAGCTAAGTTAATAAATATCAACACTCAAAGCCAGAAGATAGTGTAACAAAATCCCTGATGTGATGAGGAAAAATAAGTATCAGCGTTAATTTGCAAAAACTTCCTAAGTAACTCAACAATGAAGATGAAAGAAAGTTTTAGATAACAAAATCTGAGAGAATTTTTATTATCAGAACCCCGCATTCGAAAGTCATAATATTTAAACCAGAGAAAATTATCCCAAATGTCAATATGTAAGATACAAGGAAAAATAATAACATAGGAGTATATTATATGTCAAATCCCCAAGTACCACATAAAACAATCATAAGAAATATTTCTAAAGTTAAAAAATGATGAAAAAATACAATACATTCAAGATAATAAAAAATACAAAAGAAGAAAGCAGAAACAAATATAACTTTATAAGTCATAATAAAAACTATAAGCTGAGTAAATACTCCAATATAAAAACAAATGTTTCAGACTGAATTAAACACTAAATTTAGCTGTATGCAATAACCACAACTATAATATGCAGATAAAGATTAAAATTACAGGCATTAAAAAAAGTATACTGGGAAAATACTAATCAAAATAAACTCAGCGAAGCTGCATTAATGTCAAATAATATGGATCTTGAAGATATTTCAAGGTGAAATGAATTAATCATTAAGAAAGAAATTCTAATACTAAACTTGATTTTACCTAATAAGATATCTTTCAAATATATAAACAAAAAATGACAGAAGTACAAGGAAAAGTAGATATTTTTTCCAACATGCCAGAGGATTTTAATACACCCCTGTCAATAAATAACAATAGAAAAGAAATCAGAACCAATATATTAAAGCAACAGTATTAACATAAATGGTATTAGGAAAACATACAACATGGATTTAGAGGATACGTATACTTTCAAAGCAGAACTTCTGAAAATTGGGCCTTAAATCAGATTTTTAAATATGAAAGGATTGATCTCACACTTACAGATAATAAATATATCCCAGAGAATTCTTGCCTTTTCACACCAAGAAACATAATACAAACATGTTCACAGGAGTGCCGTTAATATCAGAAGCAGTGAAAATTAAAACAAACGTCTATTGTTTACATAATCAGAGACTACTCTATAGCTCTGACAATAAATTAATTTGGCTCTATATCAATGTATATATCTCAAGAATATAACTGTGAATGAACCAAGCATGTTTCAGAATAGGTCAAGTAGGATCGTTTTCATAGAAAGTTCAAAAGCATGCAAAACCAAGCAATATATTACAAAAGCACTTTCCCTGGGATGAGTTTGCAAGCTTGTCAGACCTCATACGTACAATGACAGCGTGAACAGCCATTCCAGAAAAAGAGTGTCAAAATTGCTTTGGAGGGTAGACTAGGCACTGGCATCAGTGCATAGCTTCCCCAAGGAAGTACTTCAAAGGTGACCATGGTGATATTCAGCAGTGAGGTAGGTAGCACTCATCCTGGAACAAGTTCACAAACTTAATTGTCTTACCTCATAGATCTAGGTTATCACAGGTTATCTATTAGGCAGCCATTTCTTGCATGGCTAAAAACTGCAGTTCATTGGATGACTGAGGGTGCGTGGCAGAGTGAGGTGCCTATGCTTCCTGTTTGATGCACATTTCATTTTTTTAACATATATATATTTTCAACTTTATTCAAATGAATATGAGGGTAGGTATCATATTCAGGTTACATTTTGATGCACATTTCAAACTGGATGTTTTGTTTGCCTTTATTTTTGAGAAAATTTTATTCCCTAGCAACACAGAGTAGACATTAACAGGAATTTGTCACGGCTGGTAAAGCATTGATATCTTTTGATGCCAAAATGTATCAGTGAGTTGGTCATAAGATGACTAGGTATGCATAGCCACAAACACATAACTCGTCTGCCAAATATTTGTAGGAGATGCATAACGTATGCACCAGTTGCACGAACAATTAAAATAGTTCAAATGATTCTCTCTTGCATCAATCTTCATTTTCCAGTCTCAGATGAGGCTGCTTCTCTGACCTCTAAATGCTTTTCCAACAATGAAGGGAAAATGATACCAGGAAGATTCATTTGTTGCAACAATCCTGTATAGTGACTATTTATTTTCTGGGATTACTGCAAAATAAGTGAAGGCTACTAAGTTTTGAAAATGTGAATGATTCTTCAGGAATATTCCCTCAGGTAAAAACAACATCAAAGCAGAAAGTGAAAATCTTTAGAAATCACTACTTGACAGGTCTTCCTCTCCTGTACAAACAAAACTCATAGAAAATCAACCCAAGTCCGGTAGTTGAGCCATTTTTCATATAGAGATAACATTCCAAGTAACCTTAAGGCAATTTGAAAGATATTTCTTCCTTAATTAATTTTCCTCAGAGTTTTGTGGAAATGTTAACATCCTGAAACGAAGGTACAAGCCACAGTCTTTCTAATTATCTATTTTTATACACATACGTTGTATGTGTATGCGTCTGTAATATGTGTATATATATGTATGTATGCAGAATATTTATTTATAAAAGAACAAGGCAGATCTGAAAGTGGAAAATGGACAGTTTACTTTGCTCTCTCTACTCTTAAATACCACCAAAACATCCTCTTTTGCTGCCTAGTCAAACATTGGCAAATTACTTAGCTACAAGAGCATATATTTGGGGTGTATTTTTGTAGTTACCACATCAGTGTCAGGGATAAGAAATATTATCAGGTATGTACCTTCCAAAAATACCATATTATCAAAAAAAATAGTGTACCAAGTAGGTCAACCATTCATTAAAGTCTGGGGTAACAGCAGTCACAGATTAATGTCAAGGAAAAGTGGGTCTGGCATTGCACGGACAAAAGCACTTTGTCTGTGATGGGCCAAATACTGCAGGGAGAGGAAATTACTTCCTCTTCAAGTATTTTTTTTTAAATCTTTGAATTCATTCATTTAACAAATATTTATTAAGTGCCTTTTACATTAAAGAGACAGTTCTGGGCATTAGGGATGTGGCAGTAACTAACAAGCCACAGTCCATGCGGATCTTACTTTCTAGTAGGGAAGACAGAAAATAAACATGATAGAGCATCAGTTAATTCTATGCTGAAATTACAAGTTGCTCATCATAAGTTTCAAGTCCATCGACCTCATCATCACACACATCAGCGTTAGCATCAGCATGATCACCTTCCAATGACTTTTATCCAACATTCATAGGAATAAGCACCAGGTCAAACGATACACAAAACAAGTTAAAAGATGCTCCCTCTGTACTCAGGAGGCTATTTTATACAGACAGAGTCCATGTAAGTCAACAAAGGAGTAATTTTTAAGCAAAGTTAATGTATAATCAATATTGGCTGTTATGGAATATAGGGCTATAATTCTAGAAGGAATAGGAAGTGATAAGTAGATTGCCTCTTTTATTTCATGGGTCATAAACTGACTTCTGAATATTTGCAACAACAGAGGAACTGACTTTTATTTAACTCAGGGAGTCATCACAGATGCTTCCCCCTTGTTTTACTTATTCTGAGCACACTCAGGTAACCCTTTGACACTTTCTACTGAAGCAGAGCCAGAGGTAGGCAAACGCTTTCCTAGGATTAAGGCATCATCCCCAGGAGATCCTTCTTGTTCTCATCAATGTCGTCTTGCTCCCAGGAAAGCTCCAGGCTTGGCCAAGGGTATCAAGATAACTGACAACAGAAAATAAAGTACAGTTGGGTTTCCTGTGAACTGAACCCGAGAACTGGAGACGCTAAACCTCCCTACCCCTGGCCATTAATGTTCCACATATGACTGCACAATTCAGTTGATAACAACTGGCAGACTTCTTATTTAAAATCCATGAAAAATAATAAAATTAGCACTATATACCTCTATTTGGGCAGAGTCTTTTGTGTCAGATGATGTCATAGAGTGCCAGTCAGACTAAGAAGATTATTCTTCCTTAGGTCACACATCTGTGCATGACCCAATCAGCTGAAGTAGAGTGTCTTGTGGTTCATACTCTCAGGGCAGGAGTTTCTCAGGAGAGGCAGTGAGTAGGAAAGGACATGAAAAATATGAGCTTCCACATTAAATGGAATATGTCTCCTGGAATTGACCACATAATAACCTCCGGAACTATCACTGTAATCAGGGTTCCAAGGCTCTTGGAAAAAGAGAAGATGAAGGGCTAGAGAGTAGAAGAGAGGGAGACTATTGAGGAAGGTCTCTAACCAGAGAGGGCACATTTGTCTGGGTGGATGGAAATGAGTGGATCTCCAGGCATAGAAAGCTAACATAAGGTGGGAGCACCTGGAGAGGAAGAGGCTTGGCTATCAGGGACCATCGTCGTCAGTGGGTGGGAACAAAACCACATATTCCTCTTGCTTAATTTTCCTAGAGGTCAGCCCTTTCTGTGTGGCACAAAATCGCAAACTTTCAGTTTTCATCAGAATGCCTGGCTATATCGATGCAGCTTGATATTCATGAATAATCTAAAAGGAAAAAGATGAGAGCGTAAAATGCAGATGCCCGCAGAATCCTTCCAAGATTGAAGGGGGTGGGTAAATGGTGCTAAGAGGAATGAAGTGAATACATCTTCCCAAGTCACACCGTCCTTCCTGGGTACATCCAAAGACTCAGCTCCTTGTCTTCCCCAGGACGGGTGGGGAATGCCTGCCAGGAAAACTCCAGACCGTGTATCTACAAGACCCTTATTCCCTCCCAGAGGGCCCAGCTCTGTGCTAAAAAGCACAAGGAAAAGCCAGCCCCTGGTTCAGAAAGAGAAGTTGTTGATGTCTCTTTCCCCCAAAGGTACTTCTAGCAGTAAATGAACACACACAATCTATGTTTATGTTCTTTTAAATGTATTTTTGAAAATATTCTGCAATCCAAAATATGTGTTTTCAATTCTGCTTGCCATTCCCTGGTTGTAAGTGATCTATTTTATCCATATTCATAGCCATGTACAAACTTTCTATTCATAGCTCACCCTGGGGTATAAATTTGGGCAGCGAGAAGGAATTTACGTGTGCAGCCCACATATGGTAATCCTTGACCAGGGCTGGCTCCAAGTCAGTGTTTGCACCCGTTCCATGGCTCAGCTTAATTGTAAAGGAATGAGGTATTTGGGTCTTTCTACAGAAGATTAACTGCATTTACCTGTGCAGGGAGGATGGGACGGTGTGTTCATAAACTCTAGCGAGCTTTAGGAATGTCTGACCTGATTTCCTGTCGTGAATACTTTATTACAAAAAAGACTTTAGAAATACACCGGTTCACACTCAGTGCAGACTCTCCCAGCACCAGCTCTGCAGCTGCGGAAGACCAGCTGCACAGTCCCCTGTGCCCAGCGCTGGGAGGGCCGGGGCATCCCTACAGCCCTCCTCTTCCTCCTTAGTGTGAGGGAAAACCATCCCACCTGGGGGTTTCTACTGGGTGGTAGAGGTAGAATTGTGGGTGGCAGCCCAGTGTGTGTGCAGAGCTTGGGAAAGAGGCATGTTTTCTAAAGGGCAACTTCAAAGCCGTCTCACAGAAGGAGTATCTGTCCCCTGCCCGCCCCTGCTCCACAGAACAGGCCTTTAGTGTCAGCTAGGAGTCGTGGTTGGATTCCCCCCTTTGAGTGACTGCTGCCCACCCCTTGGCTTTGCACTTTGATGAGGTAACACTGGCTAATCACAAGTTCCTCCCGCTGCCCAAGCTTGAAGGGAACCGGCCAGTGTAGGTCTGTGGGCTGATATCTGGGAGGGTCCAACCTTCAGCAGCAAGTGAAGTTGACTCTCAGGTCACAGCAGTGAGGCCAGAGCATGTCAGTATTCAGAGTTCTTCGCCCAGTCACATCTTCCCACTTGGCAATCGTTCCTGGAGCTGCCAGTGAACTGAAACATAGAGGCTATGAAAATACACACAGGAGGGAGAGGTGGGGGAAGGGCCTATGTTGTTCCTCTGGGATCCAAGGTCATAACTTTCTCTGGTTTCTTCTTCTTGCCTTTCCTCATTCCGTCCTACCCCAAATAAGATACCCTCCTGCTTCGTTTGATATGCCTTTACTGGGAACGCAGGGTAAACTTTGGAGAGGAAGCAAGGGATGTGTTTAAATCCGCTAGGAAGCGGCTACAGAGTGTTCCTTCTTTCTGAAGGTCGACATTCCTCTGAGGTGAAATAGGAGAAAAAATTGGGTGTTTTTATCGTACATTTCCCAGACATAGTTCTCAGGTTTCCCGCAAGTGCAACTCAGGAAGATCCTGTTTTTACTATTAAACTTGAGTTCATTCATGTAGAGTTGTTGCAATCACTGTTTTGAGTGTTTTCAAACTGACTGGCATAAAGTTAAGAACATGAACCAAGGCCACCTGTGTCAACAGTTCCCAAGAAATTATTGAATGGCTAATTCATTGATGATATTTTATAATTCTTGTATAATGATAGGCCAATAATTACCCTAATCAAGGGATAGTGAAATGTTGATCTACATTCTGTGTATACTGAAGATTACTTCATCAACAGGCCTCATTTTACTAACTTGAGTATGGTTCTTTTTCCAGAACCGTCTACATTCTGCTTCACTCATCGGTTATGTACTCAATCATACAGCTAAGAAAGGATGGATGAGCAGATACATTTCTCTGGGAACAGTGTGGTTCACAAAGGATACAAGGTGAGATGACATGACTTTGTCACGTCTATTTTCTGCAAGGGCAGAAATAGCAGGAAATGCAGAATTCAGTCTTTGACACACTTTTATGGGAACTATAGATCCTTCCCAAAATTTCACAGACCAAAGATAGAAATAGTCAGCACTCTGAAGACTGTTATTAACCACATAGCATCCCCACATGCTTAAAGAACACTGTATTTGTAGTGTACTGTACTGTGGCTCGGGAGACCCTCAGACATTCATTCTTAGTCCTGCAATAACGCTGATTTCTCTGACCTTTAACTCCAGTTATGAGTGTTCATCTCTTTCAATAAACCAAACATTTCTTGAAGCCAAGAAGGGTCTTATTTATCTTGTCTTCTCACACATTCTCAGTTTGATGATGTCTTAAGGATTAGAATGAGAAGTCAATTTATTTTACATTTAAGTGCTGCGTAATAGAAGCTCTTTTGTCCTTCTTAGCATGTCTTATACACCATCTGATAAATTGACTTATCTTCAAAAATTAATTAGAATGACTCACTCCCTTTTTACAAGCAAGATTTAGAAAATCAGATTTATATTCCATTAATATTTAATTCTCAGATGAACAAAATTCCTCCATACCAACATATTGAATCACCCTAATCTTGTGTTCCTTCTTAAAGTCATTAACAGTTTTGGCTCCTTGGATGGAAAAATGGGTTGTTTTGTGAAGAAAATAGTGACATCACCATTATAATCTGCAGATGAAGTACAAAATTTTAGTTGCTCTGAATTTAACAGCTCAATTAGCATTTGTCTTCCTGTCAGCCTTTTTAAAAACACAACCTATTTACATGGGTTAATGTTTTGCATTTGCTATAGCTGGCCTAAGCCCCACGGCTTGTGTCACCAAGATCATTACAGCGTGATAAAGTGATTTTAGTATTACACAGAGAACAGTCAGTGGCTTCATATGCCACCATTGATTTACACTTGAAAATCCAAATTTTGCCATGGGGTGAGATGATAACAGAAAAGGAAATTGGGCTATAAAGCAGGAGACGATTTTACATACCAGATTAGGAACATCTGGAGGAGCATTCATCAGGATTTTGTTAAGTCAAATACTTCCTTTCTAATGTGTCCACCTATTGTATTAGTTTGGGAGGGCTACTGTAACAAAGTGCTACCCATGGTACTTTGCATGGCTTCGGCAACAGAAATGTACTGTGTTACGGTTCCGGAGACCAGAAGTCCAAGATTGATTATCAGTTCTGCTAGTTCTTTCTCAGGGCTGTGAGGAAGAAAATGTTCCATGACTCTATCCTCTCTTGGTTGTTTGCCAAAACCTTCGTCATTCTTTGGCTTGTACACACATCAGCCTTATCTCTGCCTTGATGTTCAAGTGGCGCTCTCCCTGTGTATCTGTTCATGTTCAAATCTTCTCTTCTCATAAGGATGTTAGTCACATTGGATTAAGGCCCACCCTAATGACCTCATTTTAAATTGATTACCTCTCTAAAGATGCTTTCTCAGAATAAGGTCACATTCGGAGGTATGGCAGATTAGGACTTTAACATATAAATTTTCAGGGCTATGATTCAACCCATAACAGTTATTAATACCACAGTCCCCACTTCAACAGTTTACCCTCTTTTGGCTTTCTTCTCCAAAATCTATAATCTCATTCAGTGATACACATTATTAGCTAATGAGAAAGAAAGAACACTCCAATGAACTTGGCTTATTGGAAAATAATTCTCTCTTAATTTTTATGTTTCAGACCTTTAGGCCTTTTTTGTGTTTGACTGGTTATTTAATTTTAACATAAGCAAGAAGTAAAATTGAAATTGAAGTAAAATAACAGTTCGGTATATTACCATCTTTAACTTCCGCCTCGAATTTCAAGCATCAAGAGATAACAGGTTGATAAAGCTCAGCACAGGAATCAGAATGATTTCTTGATGAGGAAGACAGAGGACTAGAAAGAGACCACGTGTACTGCCTTCAAGGAGAGGATCAAAAGTTGTAGGCAGATGCCTAGCTATGGATGGCTGATCTTGGAAGAAGTATTGTAAAACTCTGAAGAAGAGAAAGGAGACATTTAGAGTGAAGAAAGCAATGAGATGATTCATTTGGCAAGATTGAAAGGATCTGTCAGATCGAGGGAGGGTGAATGGTGGGATCACACCTATGGTGCATAATGCAAGGGTACATGTCAGATCTATCAGTATAGAGTATAAATGTCTTAACACAATAATTAAGTAAATGAGATGAGGTATATATTAACCAGTGTGATGTAGGTGTTCCTAATTTTATATGAAATGAGCACATTGTACCCCATAAATGCATTAATGTATACATTAAAAAAAAAGATTGAAAGGATCTATGGGGAGTCATCTACACATGGGGATGGTCAGCAGGAGAGAGCCCTGGGGCTCTACATTCACCTTACAGGCACTGTGGCCTGAGCTTTATGGAGAGTCCCTCCATGACCTAGCCATAGACATTTGATCAGTGAGGTGCTTAGTCTGTCTGTGCAGAGACATTACACCAGAGCAGGTGAAACAGGGATCAGATGCCAGTGGATTCTGGGTTTCTGCAGCTGAAGCCATCCTAAGCTCTCAGGGGAACAGTGCCACCTCTGCACAGTACTCAACTTTGCAGCATCAGCCTTCACATCAGCCTTGTCAGGCCAGGGAAGGGATGGGCAGAGTAGACACTCACCTGTGCCATGCTTTGTGACTAGGAGCCAAGCAGCCTCCACCCTGAAGCATAGGATCTGAGTGGAGGTGCCTTGGGAACTACAGGCACCAACTGGGAATCCTTGGGTGACTGTTTCACTGGAACCTAACCTGGGGGAGAATCTCTGTTATCTGACAGTCCTGACCCACCTGTCTGGTCCCTGGGGCCACTGGAACTGACTGCTGCCTATGTGGCTGGGTATCCATAGTTCCTATGACATTGAAACAGTTCTCTGCCTGAGCTGTTCTGACTCCATAGTCCCCAGTTTCGGTTCTGAGCTCCCCAGGCCCAGAAGTTCTCCCTGATGGCTGCAGAACTTTTACCAGGCCTGTAATGCAACCGCTGAGATTCCATCATTGCAACTGAACTCCAAAACCCTACCATGAGTCTACATCAATGCCACTGGGCCAGCTAAATAGCCTGAGGTCCAACACTCCATCAAAGACACCCCCCCCCCAGCTTTGAGCAGCCCTTAGATCTGGACTTGGTTATAACAAACACATGATGCAGACACCCATGACTAATATGTGAATAGCCTTGCCCAGCTGTCACTGTCCCCTCTACAGGTAGACCCCAGGCAGAGCAATCCCCCATGTTGGTGTCCACAGATAGAGTCTTGCCCAACCCACAACCCAAACTTTCAACAGTGATCTTGGGGATAACATACCAACTTGCATGAAAATCATCTAGCACCAGATTGAATAGTGACAATCACAAGGGACTGGAGCAAAACAGCACAACCACTCTATGGGCTACCAGTGCACCTTCCCCCACCTTGCTGGGTCAACATCCCAGAGTAGGTCACGAAACTGCTTTCTAGGGACCTCCCCTTCTTTTCACTAACTAAAAACATTCCTAGCTAATAAGAACAGGAGCTTTGCAAATCCATTAGCCCTGTACTGAGAGAAGAGAATTCAGATGAGCAGAAACCAGGAAAAGAATCCTAGCAATATGAAGAAACAAGAAAGTTTGACACCAGCAGGGGATTACAAAGGAGTTATAGTAGGATCTCCAATCAAAAGGAAATTATTGCAATGACAGAACTGGAACCCAAAGTATGGCTCAAAAAGAAGATGAATAGAATTGAAAAGAAAGCTGAAAAGCAACAAAAAGAAGCCAAAATAATATTTCAGGAAATCAAGGATAAAAATAAAAAAGTCCCTAACAAGCTAGACAACATAAGAAAGGATATAATAGAACTTAAAGAAATGGAGGAATCATTTATAAAATTTCAAAACAGCAGAAAGCTTCAACAACAGACTAAATTAAGCAAAGAAAAGAATCTCGGAGCTTAAAGATAAAGCTCTTGAACTAGCTCCTTCAAAAAGGCAAAAAAAAAATAATAATAATAATAACGAATATTCAGTGGTCACCTAGAGAGATATGGAGCTGTGTGAAGTGAACTAACATGTGAATTACAGGTATCCCTGAGGAAGAGGAAGAGCAAAAGCATGGAAAGTCTATCTGAGGGAAGTATTGAGGAAAACATGAGTCACTGGTATTGCCGGATACTCAAATATTCAGATAGAACGTGGTCATTGAACACTGGGAAAATTCACACACATAGGACATCTCCAAGACACATAGTTATTAACCTGGCCAAAATGAAAATTAAGGAGAAAATTCTACAAGCAGCAAGACAGGAAAACCCGTCAGACTAACTGCAGATTTCTTAGTGGAGACGATATGCCAGAAGGGATTGAGGCCCTATCATCAGTCTTCTTAAACAGAACAATTGCTGGACTAGAATTTTGTATTATTCAAAACTAAGTTTCATAATTGATGAAGAAATAAAGACTTTTCCAGACAAGCAAACACAAAGGGAATTTGTTCATGGCCAGACATGCCCTATAGGACATACTCAGAGCTGCATTATACAGGAATTACCACAATAAATACCCACCAGTGTAAAATCATCCAAAGCTAAAATTTACACCTCATAGAAAACAATAGCATGAAAGAGAAAATAAAGCAATAAAGTAGTACCCAACATGATGACCAGAACAACATGCCACATTTTCATATTATCACTCAACCTTAGTGGTCTGAATGCTGCATTCAAAAGACATAGGCTGGCTGAATGGATAAAAAGCACAAGCCAAGTATCTCCTTTCTCCAGGAAACACATCTAACCTACAAGGACTCAGTCAGACTCAAGATAAAGGGATGGAAAAGAAGAAAAAAAAATTAACTCCCCTGAAGACAGAAGTAAGCTCTGTTCAACCTACCTCTATATGGGCAGTGAGTTACTAATGAATTAATAAACCTATTACCTTATTGACATTGACATAGGAAAAGCCCTCAAGTATCTTGGGGAAAAGGTGGGGGTATAGGCAATGTATTCTAGTTCAAAAAGCTCATATTTTAGAGTGAGGAGACCCATATTCAAATTTATACCCTATAGTTAACTTGCTTTTTGATCCATTCTGAGCCTTGGTTTCTGCAACTGGAAAATTGGATATATTCTTGAGAGATGTAGATATAATTTATCTCAATTATAGCTTGGCACATAAAGAAACATCACACCATAACTGCATTACTATTTTATTATTGGAATTATTGCTTTACATTCTCAACAAACAATACAAAGGTTAGCACATAGTTACTGTTCAATGAGCATTTAACTATGGAAACCCAAAGCTTTCTCATGATTTCTATCAGACAGCATTGACTTACTGAACATTAAACTTTAATGTTTCATTATATGACACTGTCACAGACAAAATAATGACCCTCCAAAGATGTCCATGTCTTAATCACCAGAACCTGTGAGTATATTACTTTGAATGGCAAAAAGGACTTTATAAATATGTAGAATCTTGAACAGGAGGATTGTCCTGGTGGTCCCATTTAATTAAAAGGCTCCACAGAAGAGGGAGAGAAGAGGGTCAAAGTCAGAGAGGGGAGGGAGGTGGAAGCAGAGAGATATACTTGGAAAATGGAGGAAGGAGGCAAGAGGCAAGTAATCCAAGAGTCTTCAAGGAGGTGGAAAAGGCTGGAAACCAGGTTGTTCCCTAGATTTCCAAGAAGAAACGAAGCTCTGTCAGCACCTTGATTTTAGTCCATAAAATCTATTTCAAACTTCTGACATCCAGAACTTGAAGATAAGCTTGTGTTGTGTTGTCCACGGAATTCATGGACAATTGTTACAGCAGCAGTGGAAAACTAGTATAGTTACTTAACTGACTTTAAAGACCTCTGCCCAGAAGCAGTTAATCTGAAGTTTTCCAGGATGGTAGCAGCGATGGTAGAGTACCCAACAAGACAGGAGGAAGCTGTGTATGGCCAGTTTAGGAAGGAGGTTCTGAAGAGAAGAGGGGAACATGTTCAAATTACCTGGTGATTTGTTTGGTAGGTTCTTCTTACAGAGTTAGATGTCAATAGTACTTTGTCACCAGCTAAAAAGGGACTCAGACTCAGCTGATGAGCAATACAATAGGAAGGAAACCAAGAAAGTAAGGTATCTTGGAACTCAAGTGAAGAAAGTGTAAAGGGTTGATCAACAATGATAGATGCTGGTGAAGTGACATAGCA
The DNA here is from genome assembly GCF_000181295.1 of Otolemur garnettii. NCBI lineage: Eukaryota > Metazoa > Chordata > Mammalia > Primates > Galagidae > Otolemur > Otolemur garnettii. The sequence continues at coordinate 26,508,942 of NW_003852397.1, forward strand.
GCCTGAGATTTACCATCACTGCACTTGAGTAAAGCCAACTCATATTTAATAGAAGTATCAATTTTATGCCTAGACAGTGCTAGATATTCAGATACATAATCTACAAGATCTAAAGATTCAGTTTGTGAACTTTCTACTCTGTGCTTAAGTTGGCATCATTGTACAAACAGCTCAGGAAGGTTTCATAACTTTGGTATATTAGTGTCTCACAGCTGTGTTCATGTTGATGTGTGGCAGTGTCTTGCTGAGTGACATTCATTATCAACATTGCATGTTTTTGTGTGAGAGAATGATGAGAATGTCAGAGCTTGAATTAGAGCAATGAATAAACATTAAATTTCTTGTTAAACTTGGCAAGAGTGGAAGTGAAATCTTCCACATGTTAATCCAAGTTCATGGGGATAATACCATAAAAAAATAGCAATGTACAAATGGATTAAATGTCTTTTGAAGAGAGAGAAAGCACCACTGATGAAGAGAGGTCAGGGAGGCCAATAACAAGGAGAACTGACACAAACATGGCAAAATTCATCCAATTGTGCTTCAAAATTGTCAGCTGACTGTGAGAATCATAGCAGTAAACATCAATATAGAAACAAACAGGAAAATCTTAACTGCAAATCTTGGCATGAGAAAGGAGTGTACAAAATGGTCTTGAAGAAGCTCCACCAATGAACAAAACAAAGACAGTCAATGTTTGCTAAGATCTTTGGGAGGGGCAAGATGGTGATTTGGGTCATGCTCCCACTGGTGATGAAACATGGGTGTGCCTATATGAGCCTGTAACAAACCATCAAAGTGCACAATGGAAGTGAGACAATTTATCCATGACCAGAAAGTTCCATCAGTCCAAATCAAAAGTCAAAATGATGTTCCTAACCTTTTTGATATCAGAGGGATTGTTTGTTATGAATTTGTACCAACTAGTTAACACTTTACTACTGAAAGTGCTAAAAAGGCTACATGGATGAAAATGACTGAACTTTTCACTAAAAACTCATGGCTGTTGCATCATGACAATGCACCAGCTCCCAAGGTGCTGTCTGTGAGGGAATTTTTATCCAGCAAATAATTGTATTGGAATGTCCTCCCTACTCACCTGATCTGGCCCCTAATGAAATTTTTGTTTACCAAAAGATAAAAGAAATATTGAAAAGAAGACATTTCAATAGCATTCAGATTATCAAGAGTAATATAAGAGCTCTGATGGCCATTCCAAAAAAAGAGTTCAAAAATCTCTTTGAAGGGTGGACCAGGCTCTGGCATTGGTGCATAGCTTCCCAAGGGAAGCGCTTCAAAGGGGACCACAATGATATTCAGCAATGAGGTATGTAGCACTTTTTCTAGGACAAGTTTGTAAACTTAATTGTCAGACCTCATAGCAAGTAAATTATTCTCTTTCATATATTTTCCTTTTCTCAAAGATGGGCGCAGATTTCAATGTACCAAACTTTTTCTTTCACTTGTGTCATAATTCATTCTCACTCTGTTGCTCTTCACAGAGTACTCTACTCAAATTGTTACATACATTTTGCTTTTTCCAAACAATACTGCCTCATGTACTTTTCTCCCTCACGTTCCTCTGTCAGAAATGTCTTTACGTTGTCTACCTAGCCATCCTTCTACCAAAGTCAGTTCCCCTGCAGAATTATCCCTTTTTGTTCTTGATTTTTTGCTACTATTTATCAAGGGCAACTGTCTGCTGGCACTGAGCTACCATTTTCCATACATGATCTCATGTAATCCTCAAAACAATCCAAGAAAGGAGGTCCTGTTATGTAGCATTGTTCTCACATTACAGAAAAGGCACAGGGAATAGAAATAATTTGCCCGAAGCTCAGTAATTTTTAAGTGTAGGGCTAGGCTTGCTGTTCAGTTCTATTGAATGATCCTAGAACTTGAGTGATTAACGACTGACGATGCCACCTTTCCTGAAGAGGGCTCCATTTTCTCCCCTCCCCACACCCTGCCCAGAAAGCAACCTGCTTTCCCCTGTGCACCTGTCTTTCCTTCCTAGCACTAATGTCCTTTTACAGTGCTAGTGTCCCATTAGACAGCTTTTCTTTTATCTGCCTGTATCCCTGTTAGACTCTGAGTTCTTTAATCAGAAATCATACTACCTTATAAAACTAAAAATAAAATGTATACAGTCATCACAGGGGCTCATACTTGTTATCCTAGCACTTTGGGAGGCCAACATGGGTGGATTACTTGAGGTCAGGAGTTTAAGACCAGCCTGACTGAAACCCTATTTCTACAAAAAATAGAAAACTAATCAAGTGTACATGCCTGTAGTCCCACCTACTTGGTAGGCTGAGGTAGGAAGATCACTTGAGCCCAGGAGTTCAAGGCAGCAGTCAGCTGGGTATCATCACAGCCCAGGCAACAATGACACTAGCCCCAGGCAACAATGACACTAAATATATTTGATGTCTCAAACAAACAAAAAAGATATATTCAACCTAAACCATTTGGACCTTTCAAAGAATGTTGCTATGGATAGGGAGGTTTGGAGTCTACAAGGGTATTTACTCCCTAAAGTACTATTTTTTGGTTTCAACCCTCATTAACTATTAATATCATATAACTTGAACATGAATCATTCCAAAAAGCATTTTATGCTTTCTTCTTGAATGAATAGTCAAATATATTTTGATATTTGTATTCATCACTTAGTATCACCAGCATGACCACTTTTTAATGAACTCTGATGCAGGGCTACGTTGGTTGTAGTTTATTAAAATGTAAAAGGATTTGGGCTCTTGTGTTAAATGATCCTAAAGAATTCATTCCCTGCTGTATATATAGATGTCCATGACAGCAGATCTGAATTGCTGTCGATTTGGAAATCATTCTTGTCTACAGTAATAATAGTAAGTTTTTCAATACAGTAATATCAGATGTGTAATGTATGTGCAATGACACTAAATACATTTGAAGCTAAGGCCAACTGTGCCCTCCCAAAAATTTTTTACTTGATCCTTGGTGCCTTGATTTGGTGTGCACTTTAGTTATTTACAGGCTACTATTTTCTTTTCTTCTGGTTTTCAATAGTATTTCAAGGTTGCCAAATGGATGAGTTCATTATTAGATTAGGTGCTGATGTTAGGAGTTTATATTACACCCCACAATTATTCCATCTGCATCCTTCCAACCAGAACTTGTATCATGTAGTGGTCAATAGACTAGGCCTGACTCTTTGCAAATCCTGGCTCAGATGATCATCAGCTGTATGATTTTGCTTAACCAGTTGTTTGACCTTTCTGTTCCATGGTTGCCTTAGCTGTAAGACAAAGGTAATAATAGCACCTCACTCATGGGCTACTATGAAGGGTAAGTATGTAGACTCCACAGAACCATGCTTAGCTTAGCACATGCTAACAACTCAATGAATGTTGGCTTTTATTGGCATTGCTATTGCAAACAGCACTGTGGATCCTCCGCGTTAAATTACATCACTACAGTTGCTTAATATCCCAGGCCTATCAGTAATTCTGTTCCCTGCAAAGACCTTTCCCAAATGTAATCCCTCCTCTCTTTAAAATACCATGGGACTTTGATCTACTTTTTTTTAGGTGTATATGTTATAACTGCAGTTATGAGAATGAACAGCCAAATGTATTTTGACCTTTGCAGCAGGAAAAAAGCCTCAGTAGAGGGCAGGAACAATGCATCGATCAGCATCTCCTAAAGCACCAACACTTAAAACCAATAAAAAAACAGCTTTGAACTGAAAAAATATATATACGTTTATATTTTAGGCAGCTGTCTCACTCAAAAGTTATAAACAAATTGCTTCTTGAAGAATGCCCCTGACTAATCATAATCTTCCAGAGGAAAACTTACCCTAGGAGCTAATAATGTTTACCAGGAAAGTAAAGTTTTCTAAGTGCTTTTTTGGACTACTAAATCTCAGATCTGCAAACCAGGAGCAAAACCAACTGCTCTGAAGAATGTGACTTTCAGTAAGAACAGCAGGGCTTTCCTTTCATGCCCAGACCTTTCTCTGAGGAAAGGAAAATCTATGCCCTGCAGGGATTTTCCAGGTTGGTTTCCTGCTACGTTGCCCTGCTCGGGCAGCACATGTTGACAGGCCAGATGGAAAATGTTGAAACACCCGTAAGGGTGCTCTTCCAACTCCATCAAGCTGAAGCCTGTGCAGTCTCCTTTTGATACAACTCCACTCTTTCATACTCTTCCAATTCTCTCAAGTTAAGGGAGGAATACGAATTAAATGTATAACACTTACCAGTGATAACTAGTGTGAACCATTGATTATAGATTTTGGAACCTGGACACTGCATGTGCTAGGAAAATATTCATGGACTCTTAACGCGAAAATGTTTTTATGATGGAAGAAGAAAGTTACACACCATAGGGTGTGTGTGTAGTGGGATCATTTCTAAAAACAGAAATCACCTTTGAGGGCACTCTAAGAAAACAAAAAGAGATTCTTATCAGTTAAAGAAGTTGGGAATGTGAGGAGAAATATTGTTTTGAAGAAAGGGAGGAACTCAGCCATTGAAGAAAGTATCATAGGCTCATCCCAAGTTTCTTAACTTACAAACACCGCCTACTCCCAGCGCCCCCCACTCTTCTACCTTCTCTGAGGTCTTACCTGCCCCCATCTAATCTCCTTGCTACAGATAACCAAGCTGAATGGAGCTCACGCCACCTTAGAGCAACATCTGAAAACCTTTTAAAAGAATTCTTTTGGGGGTGGCACCTGTGGCTTAGTGAGCGGAGTGCCGGCCCCATACACCAAGGGTGGCAGGTTCAAACCCCGACCAAACTGCAACAATAAAATAGCTGGGCATTGTGGCGGGTGCCTGTAGTCCCAGCTACTCAGGAGGCTGAGGCAAGAGAATCACCTGAGCCCAGGAGCAGGAGGTGGCTGTGAGCTGTGACACCACAGCACTCTATGGAGGGTGACAAAGTGAGACTCTGTCTCTAAAAAAAAAAAAAAGAAGAAGAATTCTTGTTACTTTTACCCAGAAGTATTCTAACTCTTTCTTTTCTAATTAAACGAGACTGGTTTTGGAAAAAAAGGCACTTCTGGTAACTAAAATTTTGTTTCAAACCATTAAATATTATAGTATAATATTTTTACTTCAGTACCATAGATTGTTGTTATTACCACCCATATTTAGTTTTGTGCTACCAATTAACAATGAACTTTTTAATGTAAACTTCTTTTTCTGTTTATAAAAATTTAAAACAGAGTCATCATTGAATCAGTTAATCAATGATAATGTGAAATATATAAAATCATAATAATACGAAGTTGTAATGTCAGGAAAGATGAGGAGAGTCACATGCTGAACTTATTGAGCTCAGCATAAGGTCTCAAATTTCATTGTCACGTGTGGTCTCAGGACATCATTTTCACATCTCACCAAGAAGCACAAGGAAATCAGCTGCACTTCTGCCGTCCTGTATAAACGCCTCCTCAAATAGTCTGTAACAACCACAGGCTTGCTATTATTCCTCTTTCTTCCAGCAAAAATCCTACAAATAATTGGTATTTCCCACCCCTGCTTTGTTTCCAAAGATTCAGTAACTAGAAAAATACATAATGTATCCTCGTTGAAGAATGAAGTCTCCACATAAGAAATTGGGTGTATTTTTAAGGCTCGTTACAGCACTTGAATTGAGTCCAAATGAAAGGGACATGAACAAATACCTAAAAGCATGGAAGTGTCCACGGATGAAAAGAAAAGTCAACTTCAAAGAAATTAACACAGATTTCTAGACTTGGAAGGGAACTTCCAAACTCTAATTCATTCCCGGAGAAATAAAGGAGCACAACCAAGGTCATACATGTTGGTAGCAGTGTGAGATAAGAGGCAAGAATCTCATATCTCCAGCTCATTGGCCTTCCCTGAAACAGGCAAGGAGATTCTTGGCATGTTGAACTCATGCCAATGAAACTAAACAGGACTGTGACAATGATGGACCTTTTCTAAACCTAACCTCAGGGGGATGCATTGTTGTAGGGTGTATTCCGTACATGGAAGATAATGGTTAGACAAGGTGCTTGTCTAACCCTTCTAGATGACCCGATAAATCAAACAATAAGGGCTACTTTTGAGGTTCTTGCTGGTTACACAAGCAGATTTCAGCAGGTCATTAGACTAAACATTAACCATAAGTGAGGTCTCAACCTGTTTTACTCTTAGGCTTGTAGCAACTACAGACAAGGTCCTCCAGTGTGCACAAGTAATTTCTGGAGCAGGCTCAGAATGAGGCACTCGGTGGTGAACCTTCCTCTTGGCATATTTCAGTTTTAACAACGCCAGACTTCTCTGTGCCTATTATCTGCTCTAATCTCTCTCAGTCATGGATGTCAATGAAAACTCTACTTCTGTAAGCAGTAAAACACATCTGATTTCTATCCTATTGAGCTAAAGATAATTTTCCTCCTGTATACATAAAATTAAAAGTGGTATAAATAAAAATTATCTCTCAGTGAAACTATGAAACTTGCCATTTTTATATGACCATTGCATCTGCACTAGAGGGATCAATGAAGAGAATGTCCAGTTCTGTTTGGAATCCAGCATGCCCCCAAGCATGTGGTACTCCATGATCCACATCATTTGGTCAGCACAACAGAGGCAGGCATGTTGGAACATCTGTAGTTGGTGATGTCAGAGAAGAGTTTGCTGCAGGGTTTGGCTTGACGTGCTTTGAAACATTTCCCAGCTACATAGAAGCATTACTATATTTTCCATGTATAACAGATCCACTTTTTATGCTAACAAAATGTGCTATATGGAAGAGACCATGTGGAAAGTTGCCTATGCCTCCAGGATTTTAGTTCTTCTGTGTTTTTATGATCTATCCCTACAAGTTAGGACCTGAGCCTGATCCAGAGAGTAATTAGCACTAATATATTATATTACTGAGCTACTAATCTTTATATAATGTGATGCGTCTAGTCATTAAGTCAACAAAAACTAAGGTAGTACAAAATAGCAAAGAAAGAGTCATGCCATATGTAAAATGTGAATAATTATCCTTTAGTTTTGTTGCAAATATTTAATGATGTAATACAAGTAGAGTACTCTCATTATGGACACAGCTAGCGGGTTCTAAAAATTTTACCCACAGTCAGCATTACATTATGCCAATACCCTGCCTTAAAAGCTGACACAAGACAATAATCCAGATTTTGTTCAAATTATTAGGAATATTAAAATACTTGAAAGAATGTGATTAATTGTTTTTTTTTAAACTTGGAAGAACACAAACTTATTTTCAAATTGCCTTGTCTAAATACTTTATGGCACATAAGGTGCTAACATAATGCTTTGAATGTAATTTGGTATAATAAATGTCTATAAAATGAATGAAGGAATAATGCTTTGCTATTCATTACAAAACATATAATTTATTCTTTCAAAACCTGTGCAAAAATTGCATAGATATATCTGTTTAGCTGAGGACATATGAGAACTTTAGGAAGATATATTTGAATACAAGTAATTTAATTTTCTTATTTTCTTAGCCTACAAATGAATATGGTCATTCCTAGTGACAATTATGCTGGTCATAATGACAATATCTTACCTTTGTAGAGCACTTGTTTTCAAAGCAATTAAAAAATCATAATAATTTATTTTAGACTTCATGGGTGAAACAGATGAAGACCATTATCTTTATAGGAAATCAAAAAAAAATGTTCAGGCTGGTTGTGATTAAGAGTGTCCATACATGGCTAGCATTTAATATACACTGGATGGCTGGATGGATGGATGGGTGGATGGATGGATGGATGAGTGGATGGATGGATGGATGGATGGGTGGGTGGATGGGTGGATGGATGGATGGGTGGGTGGGTGGATGGATGGGTGGATGGATGGATGGATGGATGGATGGGTGGATGGATGGAT